>NW_024113713.1:0-14658 GCF_003073215.2 Triticum urartu
CTGGGACTTGTTGTCAAGCAGGTGGATGAGAGCTGCCATGAGAGCCTCGTGGCCGAAACCACCCTGGGTCATGACAACGCCATATAGGTCAGGGTGGATGTCGAGGGGCTTGCACTCCCTGATGGCTGTTGCCACCTCCTTCACCGCCTCAATCATGCTGCAAAAGACATTGATCACCTCCTCCATCAGGCCTCCTCTCTTCCTCTTCCTATCATGGCCGGGGTCACATGGCTTGTCAAAGGGCTTCTCAAAGGGTTTGTCAGGGCCATCAAGGACCTCGACGTCTGGGGTCCCAGGTAAGTCTGGCATGGGAGAACCAAGAGGCTCCCCCGAGCCCATGGCACGCTTACTAGTTGCCAGCCCGAAGGAGAAGATGTGATGCATCTGGCTGTAATTCTGTATGGGTGTGTTGAGGAACTCAGCGTTCCTTGGGTGGTCCTAAGAATGAAACACAAATGTTGTTACTTGCGATTAGGAGTAGGCAATGGTGGATAGTATGAAAAAAGGGCTATGAGCTAACCGCGACATGGCCGGCGTAGTGCTCTGCCTCCAGAACTATGGAGCAAGTGTTCTCATCCCATGAGGCGCCGCTAAGGTCTCTCAGCTTGAACACTTGGATCCATCGACCTCTCCACTTCCTCAGGTGGTTGTACACCTGGGTGGCGGACACCTTCTGTCCACAGAACTCGAAAACCCGCTTCGCAACGGTGTTCAAGTGCACCTCCTTGAAGCCCTTGTCAGTCCTAACTCCACTAGAGATGAGCTCACACATCTTGTTCAACACGAACGTGGACATGAACGACTGTCACTTCATGTTGTTCGACCTACCATCCTTCTTTGCCTTTGTTGTTGCTACCTTGAGTGCAGCGGCAACAACAGTAGCAGGAGGAGTTTGCTCAATGAGCACTGCACATAGATAAAATCAGACGCGAACACCTCTGAATCAGGTGCCATCTCAGACATAGACTGCGAGTCCTCGACAAACGATGGAGCAAACTGGCTGTCGGACAGGATAATGGCCTAACTAAGATCTTGCGTCTGCGTGGTCATGCACTACAATCGTATCACGCATTGACAGTAGGCATAACACACAACATACCGGACAATACATGAAAGTAGTAGCATACATGTACATGGTTCATCCCTATCATACCAAGCACATGCTTCATCACTATCATACTGAACACATGGTTTATCGCCATCATACTAAGCACCGGACAATCTATGAGGAGGAACATACATCTACAACAAACAACATGCTACAAATGGACCACCAATAGCTACAAATCACAGATCTAAGCACGAATCAACACAAGCACAAGGTTCAACTTCAAACTCTACTACTAATCTAGCCTAACACATGCTTGAACATCTAACCCTACCACAAATTGCAACTGCAGCATAGCAATCAACCATATGAGCTCACAGATCAGAGCACTAATTAACCATGCATCTACATCAAACCCTAGCTGCAGCTCAGATCTAGCTAGAAGGAACATAGAGAAAAGGGGGATTGAACTCACAAAGGCCATGGCTGCAACTCGAGGACGAGGGGGGAACGGTCGTAGAAGATCACCGCCGGCCGGTGAAGTACCGCCAACGTCGTGGACCGCCGTCCGATGAAGATGCACCGCTTACCTGCTCGTCGGTGCCGACGCGCGTCGGTGGGAAAGCTCGAAGGGAGAGAGAATGGTGGCGGGAGTTGGGACGGTGAGGGAGAGGGCTAAATAGGGGCGGACTCGGCGGGAGGTGAGCCGAAATCCTCCCGCCGATTTTTCGGCGACGCGGGCGAGCTCGCGCCATCTCCTTGGTCGCACAAGGAGAGAAGCGCGTCGCCCTCCCCTGTGTTGCCCGAGCCAGGCTCGCGAGCTACTGCCGATTCGGGAGTTTCCCCTAGGCCTGGCCTGGAGGTGATTTAAGTTTCATGCCATGCGGGCCGCACAGTAAATGCAGGCAACCAAACGGGCCAATTTCTTCCCGCACAGGCCAGTCTGGGGCATATGCAGGCAACCAAACACGCCCTTACAACAAGGATCTTGGTGCTCATAGGAGGGTTGGGGGCTCAGGTCTCCAACGCTCTGCATGACTTCTTGAAACATCCACCCTAGTCATCACCTACACAGGCGAACACTCCAGACGAGTTCAAAACAAAAAGCGATAAGTGGCCGCTGTAAAGGTAATAAGAGCACACTTCGCTTAGAATTAGAAGTTAGAACCACTCACTCTCGCCATCATGGTCCACATCGAAGCCTCCCTCGATCTCCCAGCTGGACTTCACCCAGCTGGACTTCACCTCGCATTCACAGGTGCCTCCCAGCTGGAGTCCACCCACACTCACAGGTGCGTCCCAGCTGGAGTCCACCTCGCATTCTTAGGTGCCAGCCGGCGCCGTATGTTCCAAAAGCCAGCAAATTTGTTTTTGGACAACATAACTGACTTGGTAGGTTTTAGCCAAAATTAACTATGTTAGTGACATTGTTATACTCCTATTATATAATAAATAAAACGGGCTGCATGTAAATATTTTTGTTTTGCCAGTTGGCCAAAGTGCTGTGTGCCCCACACACTCCCAGTTCCTCGTTCCCGTCCCATTTTCCTAGCCGAAACACATCCATCTTGACCGACCCACCGACAGCGGCGCCCCACCGGTCAGTGCGAAAAAATGGGGTTCCCGCCCATGGGCGCCCCCCGCTCAAAACGCAACCCACCCGACCACGCGGACGGACCAGTGGCACTAGTACCCACCCGCGGTACAGCACTAGTATATCTAGCTAGGTCGAAGAAAACAAACGCGAAGGCCCAGTAAAAATTCTTCATCATCAGCGGAGCGCTGGTGCTCATGCCACTCATCACCCCTCGTCACTAGCAGGAGGCGGTAGAGTAGGGTAGGGTAGAGAGAGCGAGCGAGAGAGGGGGCGGCGGGGAGGCAGATGCGGGAGATCCCACGGGGGGTCGCCGCAGCCGGAGGAGGAGGAGGACGAAGAAGAGATGGACACGCCCGATAGGCCCCGCGCCGGCGCCGCCGCCGGATTCGAGGTCCGCTTCTCGGCCCGGGCCCTGATTATTTCCGGGGGATTTAGGGGGGAGCGATTCGTGGGGGATCGGGCTTGCGGGCTGGGGGTCGGCGGCCGGTTCGCTCCTCCGGTCCGTGGACGCGCGTGCGTGGATTTGGTAGTGCGGTGGGCTGCCCCCTTGTTTCCGGGGGGTTCCGGGTGCTTGGATTCGTTCGGTGGGTTAGGTCTAAGGGGATGCATTTGGTGTGCGATTAGGGTTTTCATTCTGGCATTTAGTCAGCACTTTGTGGATGCTGTATTGGTGAGATTTAGGGGCCTTTCCTGGCGGTAGAGGGGCTGGGGTTTGACTTCATTTCTGAACAATCATGCAATCTCCAATGATGTTATGGGCGTCCTCCCTCGGGATTTTGTCCATTCTTATCAAATGAACAGATTTGATTGTCGATACTGGGGTTTAATTGTTTGCTTTGATTATCCTCTTCATTTTCCTCAAGTATTAGATGCTCTGATGCGTGCATTGTTAAGAAACAGAGGTTTAGTATGGGAATTGGTTTTCAGATCCGTGCCTTACAGCAATGGCTGCTGATTTAGTTCCATTGTTGGTGGCATATCCATGGGAAATTGAAGTTCTTGCCGGCTATTCATACTTCTGACTAGGGATTCTGCCTTCAGCTTGGACACAGAGTTTTATTAGGAGTACTACTTGATCATGCATAGTTGCATACATGGTTGTGCCAATAAGAAATGATGATACCAGTGTACTTTGCCTGGTGCTAGAAAACTTGTAGTCCTGATGTCCCTCACATTCTTCACCCTTCATTTCATTTGGTTGTGATTGAGAACTCTGTTCACCAGGCCTTTCTTAATTCTGTTAAATAATGATGTGCTAGTGGTCTACAAATTTAGGATTTGATTGTGCCAGTGCTCCACACTAATTTTCTTCCGCAGCATTGGGTTATTTTGCATATTTACATGAGTCTATAATCTGTAGGTCAAGGATAGTTGTTTGTTTGCTAGTGTAACCTATGATTGATCCATAATTGGTACATTCAGGATTCGCCCACCCTCTGCATTTGTTGATTTTGTAACCTTACTAAGTTGGATAACATGTACATTTTCTTGCATCTGAGCTCACTTTAATACCTGTGAGGAGATGAATATATGCACTTTCAAATCCTCTGAAAGATAATCCAATAGTTTGTTTGCTAATAAGATTTTTCCTACCTGCAGGACTCCCCCGTCTTCAATTTTATCAATAATCTATCTCCTATACCACCTCCTAAACCTCAAGACACATCACATAATGTGCACCTATTCAAGTCGTCTGACTTGGCTCCTGTTTCTTCAATCTTTGCCTCACCCCATGTCAATCCACCAAAGGAATCTAAACTTCTGATAAGGTAAATTTGTATTATTTTTGTAACCTGTGTTTAGTTTCATCCATTTACGCTTAAGGTTTACTATGTCTTTTCATATTAACCAGGGATGATTCTGTTCAACTTTCTCAAGATTCAAACTCTCCTAATAGTGTCAGAACTCGACTAGGGAGTGCTATTAGGTTGATCAAATGCAAAAACATTGTTTCGGAGAATTGCAGTTTCACCTGCCACCTAAATCAGGGACCTATTGATTCTTCTGCCAATAGATCAAACTCTACAAGTAAATTGCCTCAAACCATCCAGTTTGTTGGTGACAGTTCAGAATGTGGTAAGAATCAAAATGCTGATGGTAAAAAAGATCTTGCTAGAGATCAGGAGGGCATAGAACTAGAAGGCGCCCTCCTTGATCACACTGGCCCAGATAAAATCGACTCATCACAACCTGGAAGAATCGTTCATGAAAACCAACAATGTGAACAACAAAAGGATGGATTTACAGCATATGATGGGGATTACTTGATTACACACGAATCAAGTATGGATATGCTGAGATTAGCCCCACCATGTGAGACAGATACACAGTTAGTGAATGAGACACTAAACGCTGATAATGTGTTCTCTGGCAATTCCTTGCTGACCGATGGGCCAAGTGGCTCTTACATCAGCAATGCTGCACATGATCCAAATCTTTACTGGGATGGAACGGTTGAAGGGCCCACGACAGATTATACCCCCCAATTGCTCCCTGGTGCTTGTCAAAGTCAGTCAGTGTCAAATGATCAAATCTGTAATGCAGTTGAAGAGCCCAGTGATCACATACCAATCGACCAAAGTGTATGTATACTTTTATCTTCTTTGCTGCTATGATTGTTTTTGGACATGGTCCTCATATTGGCTTACAGATGAATAATAGTTAGGTGTGTAGTTTTCTAACTGGATGAGATAATGGTTATTTACCCTGGATGTTACATCTTGCAAGATTGACAATTAAATGTAACAGAACCGAAAGTTTATTCGGATTCTGCTTCCACTTTGACAATTTGTTGTTGATATCTTAACAACCTTAGCATTAAGGTTTAGCTCTCTGCACTCTTTATTTTTTAAATAAATCTAATCTTGCATACATTGCATATTGCTGGTTCTTTTACTACCTGTCACTAATCTGGCTGAAGAGTCAATGTTCTTATCAGTTATCACAGCAAAATACTTACTGTTCTGGCAGGCCTTGTCACAGAATATGCGTGGTATGCGAAGGCGTTGCCTTTTCAATGAAAAGGCTGGGGCTGTTAACAAAGCTGCCAAGAAGACCTCGGATCGCCATTCTGCAAATACAACTACCCCCAGATGCAAAACTAATTCTGGTGATAAGCCTGTGCGAACCCCTCCATGTGCATTGCCTGGTATTGGCTTGCATCTGAATGCCCTTGCCCCAATATCAACAGACAAAATAGTCCCCCAAGCTGCTCAATCTTCCATAAATCAAGCCAGCAACTTCCCCTGTGCTGTCAGTTCTTCAACATCTGAACCAAATATTGTAAATGAAGATTCCTCTCAGGCAATCGTGGTTGCAAATGCTGATGAGTCTGGTCAGGGCAGTCCCAAGAAGAAAAGGTACAATGTCTATGCCTGTCATTTTATGTCACCAGCACCATTTTATTGGACAAATCATGGAAATGCAATATTACCATGCAGACACAAGTTTGATGATGGTGATGGGACTTCATGCAAGCGTTGTAGCTGTAAGAAGTCAAAATGCTTGAAACTGTAAGGTCTCTTGTACCTTTTCTTTGATTTCAATCTACTGGATGCCACAAGATTAATCCAAACATGAACAAGTTTGAATATTGGTTCTCTAAATGTACTGGCGCTGTTTATGCACTTGAGGTCGAAGATGCAGGTGTGCAGGGTTATCATGCTGTATCAGCTGCTCCAAATTTTGCTGTAGATAAATCACTGTAGCCTCTACATGATTCTCTAGGCTTCCTTTTATAGTCATCTCCCTCTTATGATTACCTCATTTATCACTGCATTTCTGAGCTGGTTAATATTCAACATTTTCTTTAGGTTTTGTGCTTGTTGTGATTCGCTGCGGAGTCTAGTTATGGTAATCTTTACAGGTTTTAGCAAGATTTTCCTGTTATGCCTTGAACAAAGATGTTTTTGAATCTCATGTAGTTACATCATCCAATTTAGAATAATGTACCACAAAGATAAACACAGCCTTGTTAGTTGGCCACATAAGTTTATTCTTTTTTTCTTTCTGCTGGGCAGGTAGCTGAATAGTTAGAATTTGCGGGTCCTCCAGCTCTTCAAATTTTCAGTTTTTCTGTGTACCAGTTTGGTCACATTAGCGATGCTTGTTTTGACTGAATTATTGTCAAAATTGTACTAAAATTGTTTTCCTGTAATTGTTGCACATTTTGACCCGTGCAATACTGATAAAGGAAAATCCTCCTGACCTATATTTTGGATCTCTACAGATTGTCGGAGATGTCATATAATTTTAAATATCTTATTGCTGAGAAAAGTTAGTTTAGTTTATTAAAAATTACCAATACCTTATACCTACAATATCCAAATCTCTCCGTATCCACCTTGCTGGCCTCTTTCTTAGATCTTCATCTTGCAAAACTGAAATATGGTCAGGAATTTTGCCAATTTATATAGAAGGTTTCCCACAGAAACAAAAACATATTGGTGGGTGTTTTTTGTTTCCAAACCAATAGAAGACTCAGCCTGGAACACCCACAATTACTCCCTCCGTTCCACAATATAAGATCGTTTTTCAACCTAACATAGCTTGCAAAAAATCTTATATTGTGGGACAGTGGGAGTACTACTGTAGTATTTATGGCAAAAATTGGTGAAGACTCAGTCTCCAGCGCTCCATGTGGTTTGAGTCCCAGCATCATCTAAGGTTCTATTTGGCATGACACTATATGGTTGAACTGCTTTTAGATATTTGGGTGTTTAGTTAGCGGTTTTTTTTCATAAGAAGCCAGTTGCAAATGGATACATTATTGTACTTTAGAACATACGAGACTAGGATACTATAACAGTTGTTGGATAACATAACTTTCAACTTTATAATCTGCTCTACTTTAGAGTATAGACTTTTTCACAACAGTTTAAAGTTAAGCACAGCACAGCACATTAACCACAGACTGAGCCTCACAGTCCTTCACCTGTTCTACACAGCAACTGATGGTGGTATACTGACATGATAATTAGTCGTGTTGTAAGGCTTCTATCTTTTCTGATGACATAATAATCGGCATAATTCAATATGAGCAAAGCCTAAAGCAGAAAGCTGTGGTGCACTTGGCTAATACACAGTCACACTCACTGTATCACCACATCTGGTCTTCTAGCCACCCCTATATACTTTAATGAAGGCCATTTTGGTCTTTCATCACTAACTGTGTAAGACTTAAACTAGTGGTGTAAAACGTTCTAAGGGTACAGTGCAACTGACTTAGGATTTAGAGGAATTTAAATGAAGATATCCGGTATGGGTTGTTAGTTGAGCTATCAGCTACTGCGGTCATATGCATAATGAACTCGCTGCCATAGCACCACACCGCTAGTGAGGTAGCAAGGTATGCCTCCCAAGAATACGACCATAAAGGGGAGATGCTAAAATATACTTAAGTATAGATAGAAACAGTACTTGAAATGTCCATGTCTGTGTGAGACTTCTCTTTTTCTTTTAGATATGCACATCAACAACTGCAGATACTATTACTTGAAATGAATTTGGTTTGACTGGTTAAACTATACTTCTTTTGTTAACAAATCAGTTTGATTTTTTAATTATTTTTGTTGCCAAAAGGTGCTGAAAACGCAGACAAATTTAGATGATGCATTCTATCTGATGTATTGATGACTTGGCTAATTCTCATGCAGTTACTGCGAGTGTTTTCATGCTGGAGTCTTCTGTTCAGAACCCTGTTCATGTCAAGGCTGTCTGAATAAGCCTAGCAACATGGAGATAGTTCTATCTACTCGAGAGCAGATTGAATCTCGTAATCCACTAGCATTTGCTCCTAAAGTGATTCGGACATCTGAGCCTGGTCAGGAATCAGGGGTAAGAACAATTCTTTCATATTTTACTTTCTTTCCCTTCACCATCACTCATACCATTTGTCCAACATTGTAGGAGTACTCTAACAAAACTCCTGCCTCGGCTCGTCACAAAAGAGGCTGCAACTGTAAGAAGTCATCGTGTCTAAAAAAGTACTGCGAATGTTATCAGGTACATACTCTTATATGGTTTAATATTCTTTACTTAGCTGGCTAGCGTACCTGAATTTGTATTACTGTACTCTTCATCAAGGGTGGCGTGGGATGCTCCATAAGTTGCAGATGCGAGGGATGCAAGAATGCTTTTGGTAGAAGGGAGGGTGAGCTCCTTTTATCTCTTTTTATATACACTTATCTTATAAATCTGCAAACTTCTGCATGCATCACAGCGCATAGTTTCATCTTTAGCCTTTAGGTTGACAGCACTTGCTTCAGACAAACAAAAGTACAAAACATACCCAACAAGTGTTCTTTGATTTGTCAATACATGTTACTCTCTGAAATGTGCTCTATTGACAATGTTTTGTAGGAACGATGTGATAAGTTTAGTTTTTTTTTTCCGAATCATGTGATAAGTTTAGAAGACCTGGCTACACTGGTTTAGTTTTAATTTGGACCATTGCCTGCTGAAAATATAACCTGTTTCTGTTAAGGCTGCCAGCCATCATTTCCTTATAACCACAATCACACCCATACTACCACATCATTATTGGTGTGCTTCTGCAAATTTTTGAAATGAAAATATACAGGCAAGACATCTGATGATTAGCTCGTAAATGGGTGGTGTTATTTTGTGTAAAGTAAGATGTCACAGTACATTGTAAACATGTACATACATTCTTTTTAAATGCAATAGCACCAAATAGGCCAATGAGAAAGAAAAGGGATAATCATCTTGGTGGAACCAAAGTTTTGGTACTTGTGTGACTGACATATCTCTTTCTTGTATTGTTCACTGAAATTTTGGTGCTAGCCATTACTGTTAAGTAGAAGGTCGTAAGTCTTCTTGAAATTTTGTTACTAGCCATCGGTATCTACCAGCTTTTGATGTTCCTTTTGTCCATTGAAGGGCTCGGACCGTTAAGCATTGAGGAAGCTAAGCAGGGAAATGAGGAAAATAGTGCTTGTGTGAAGGAAGAAAAAAAGGAAGATGATAATAATCAGCTCGTTATCTGCCCAGCTGCTAATCCAGCTCCTGCTGAGAATGTACTGACAACACCTTCAGCTATGGATATCAGGTTTGTGAGTCACACCTTTGTGGCTTTGCACATATGTTACCATGAAATGTGAACCTACTGTTAGGTAAAATACTGAACTTTGAAGCAATTTTCTATTCTTCAGACCCTTGGCTTCTCTTCCACCTTCAAGCTCTAAGAGGCCACGGTCTACGACAAAGGTCCTCGGACATCCTTCTCGACTATGCAACTCTCAAGCTCCTCTGAAGACGGACACTGTGCTCTCCCCATTTGAAAACTATGCAGAAATTATGTTTGGGGTGGGTACATCAGATAGCCTGAAAGGAGGGTTATCTCCTCGAACTTCTGTCAAGGTCGTGTCACCGAATAAAAAGAGGGTATCTCCCCCGCGCATTGGTACTGGGTTGTCTCCAATTTGCAAGAGTGGCAGGAAGTTGATCCTGAAATCCATCCCTTCATTCCCTTCTCTTGGTGGTGATGTAAATAACGCGGATACCAAGACCACCTTGCCAGCTCCTTGAATTCATCAAGCATTTGTCACTGAGGTAAACCTTTATCTTTTCCTCGTCGAGATGTAAATTCAGTTTCCAGTCTTTATTCATCCAGTTAACAGCTATTCCTATGCAGGTCATTTCATTAGTTCCTTGTTGATTCCCCAGATGGCCAATGCCTCGTAGCTGCATCAGCTCCTTCATCCTTGAGAGTTTAATGAACATCCAAGGGAGTTTTATTTCGCCAGTTCTTTTTAGAGCCTGATAAGTATCCCATGATCCTATAGTGGACCGTTGAATAATAATGTACCAAAATACCCCCTCGAGAGTCTTCGGCATGCTAGTAATTATATCCACACCTGTGGAGACAGAGTCCTTGTTGAGTTGCACATCCATGTTCATCTGTATAATTAATTTATATATTTTTGAATCTATGTAACTGTAACTGAGATCAAATCACCGAGCCTTAGATGTACTTATGGTCAGAAACCTTTAAGATTTATATGTAAGAACTCTGGGTATTTTGGGCCTTCGAGTATGTGTTTGCCAATGAACTTGATGGAATGTCTGATTCCAGTACCAGTGAAGGAGTCAATTTTTGCTCTTTCCGATCACGGAAATATTGGCCTACATAGTATTAATGGAACTACTCCTATAGAAGTTGTATACGGAGTACTACTAACCACATCATGAGGAGAACGGTCGACCAAGGGATAATAGAAGAATCAACCAATGAGCTACTCTATGGATATATTCCACAAACGGCGAGGTTTTAGATTGTGCAGAGACGAACACAGCGTCTTCCTCCCGCTTTGACACCCTTTGACCACTGTGTACCTGACAAGGCATTGCCTTCTCTTTCACCTATACTCCACAGACGTGAGGCTTTAGCTCATGAAACATGATTCTAAAGAAAGGCTTAAGATGAGCTTGACTTTGAATTAACAAAGCCATCAACTCATCAGGATTACATCTACCAACATTGAAACGAAAAACCAAAAGATACATAGCGATGTCTAAACAGCTAACTTGGAGACCCCTGCAAAAAAAAAGTTTCGTCTAAACCACTAACAAAGATATGGGAACAAAGGCACTACTGTAGCTAGAAGTCAAAGAAGCCATCCACAACGAGTAGACCACCACATAGATACACAAGCAAGACCTTGAGGAGGAGGAGGAACAACCTGTTGGTAAAGAAGCACCTTTGTCAGCTCCATGAGGTTTGGCCGACTCGGTAATGACCTCTTTCATCTCCGAAGGGGGCTCCCTGCCCCCTTTACCCTGTCATGGAGGGCGTCGATCTGTCGAAAGATGGAAGACGCCCACCCAAGGGCTAAAGCGTGAACCAACGCCGCTGCCATCCGGAAGACCAAACTAAGGCATCGCCACCGTACTTACTTCAAGCTCAACCAAGGGAAACTTTAATGTTGATTAGGCACCCGCACACGAGGAGAAGCAACTACATGGCTAGGTTGTTGATGACAAAGCAACAAAGGAGTAGAGGCAAGCAGACAGAGTTAAGAGACAACACCAAGTCCGCAAAGAAGAATCCTGAGCTCACGCCACCCCTGGTAGGTCATGGCAACCCCAGGAGGGGAACCTTTTTTTTAGAAAAGGAGGATGACCCCCGGCCTCTGCATCTGGGCGATGCATACGTCCACTTTATTAATTATTGTCATAAGACCTTACAAAGTCATACAAAAGTAAGACTAAAGCCGCCGTCTAAGCAACAAATTGTCGCTATACCTATCCAGTTGATGAAGGGGCGCAGATAGCCTGGGCCTAATACCAAACAGACATCGCAGCCAAGCCTAACATCTAAGACCTGAGACCCCAACCTACCCTCTTGCTGGGTCTGGGGCACACACTGGTCCGGCGTGCTCTCAGAGGCCGCCGCCGCCAACTGCCACCGCTCCATCTTCAGAATTGTACTGATGCATCAACCTTGCGCCAGGAGGGGAACCCTATCCCATGCTCGATTGTCCTCCGTAGGACGCCGGTCTCAGACGAGAAGGGATGACCATGAGCGGCCAGAAAAGAGGCAAATAGGTGCGGCCTCGCCGCACCAACACAAGCACACAACCTCCGACAACGTCGCCACCAACCACCGAACAACCAGACCAAGCACACTGGCACCCAAAGCGCATCGAAGGCGACACCCACTTGAAGGTGACGATTCCCACATCGTCGCTCTGCCCAATCCAGAAGTAGGGGACGACGCTGTAACACCCACGATGCGGCTATATCTCCCACGTGTCGGAGCACGACTTAGATGCATAACCGCATAGTAGGCATGTCACAAGAGGGGGTAATCTTTACACATCACATGTACTGAATAAGAAAGGGATAAAGAGTTGGCTTACAATCGCCACTTCACACAATACATAGATATAGCATACATCATCCAGAATACAATCAAGGTCCGACTACGGAACCAAATAAAGAAAGACAACCCCTAATTGCATAGATCCCCGATCGCCCCGACTGGGCTCCACTAATGATCAACTAGAAAACGAAACAACACAACGGACACGATCTTCATCGAACTCCTCCTTGAGCTTGGTTGCGTCACCTGCACGGTTATCATCGGCACCTGCAACTGGTTTTGGAAGTAATCTGTGAGTCATGGGGACTCAGCAATCTCACACCCGCGAGATCAAGACTATTTAAGCTTATGGGTAGGAAAAGGTAGTGAGGTGGAGCTGCAACAAGCACTAGCATATATGGTGGCTAACTTACGCAAAAGAGAGCGAGAAGAGAAGCAAAGCACGGTCGTGATCTAGAAGTGATCAAGAAGTGATCCCGAAACTACTTACGTTCAAGCATAACACAAGAACCGTGTTCCCTTCCCGGACTCCGCCGGAAATAGACCATCACAGCTACACACGCGGTTGATGCATTTTAATTAGATTAAGTGTCAAGTTCTCTACAACCGGACATTAACAAATTCCCATCTGCCCATAACCGTAGGCACGACTTTCGAAAGTCCAAAACACTGCAGGGGTGTCCCAACTTAGCCCATCACAAGCTCTCATGGTCAGCGAAGGATATTCCTTCTCCCAGGAAGACCCGATCAGACTCGGAATCCCGGTTACAAGACATTTCGACAATGGTAAAACAAGACCAGCAAAGCCGCCCGAATGTGTCGACAAATCCCGATAGGAGCTGCACATATCTCGTTCTCAGGGCACACCGGATGAGCAATCCGTACAACTAAAACCAACCCTCAAGTTTCCCCGAGGTGGCGCTGCAAGGGTCTCTAGTTTGGACCAACACACAGAGGAGCACTGGCCTCGGGGGGGGGGGGGTTAAAATAAAGATGACCCTTGAGTCTGCAGAACCCAAGGGAAAAGGCTTAGGTGGCAAATGGTAAAACCAAGGTTGGGCCTTTCTGGAGGAGTTTTATTCAAGGCGAACTGTCAAGGGGTTCCCATTATAACCCAACCGCGTAAGGAACGCAAAATCAAGGAACATAACATCGGTATGATGGAAACTAGGGCGGCAAGAGTGGAACAAAACACCAGGCATAAGGCCGAGCCTTCCACCCTTTACCAAGTATATAGATGCATTAAAGTAAACAAGATATAATAATGATATCCCAACAATAATCATGTTCCAACAAGGAACAAACTCCATCTTCACCTGCAACTAGCAACGCTATAAGAGGGGCTGAGCAAAGCGGTAACATAGCCAAACAACGGTTTGCTAGGAAAGGTGGGTTAGAGGCTTGACATGGCAATATGGGAGGCATGATATAGCAACTGGTAGGTATCGCGGCATAGCAAAAGAAGCGAGCAACTAGCAAGCAAAGATAGAAGTGATTTCGAGGGTATGGTTATCTTGCCTGCAAAGTTCTCCGAGTTGACGTAAGCTTGATCCTCGTAAGCGTACTCAATGGGTTCCTCAATCACGTACTCGTCTCCCGGCTCTACCCAAGGCAAGAACACAAGCAAAGGACCAACAATCAATCACGGTGCAGTGCACAAGCAACATGATGCAAAACACGACATGATATGCGGGATGTGATATGCAATGCATATGCGAGCTCCGAAAGGAAAAGATTGACCCAGGCCTCAACTTGGCAAACCAAGTGTGCCGCTGGAAAGATGAGTTGATTTCGGTCGAAATTGATATAAAGATCACCAGAATCGGATGCATGGTTTGCAAATGGCAAGCAAAACAAAAATGGCACAATTCTGCGATTAACAGCACGATGCCAACTAGTATGCAACAAGAAACTAAGCTACTGCACCCCAACATAGCAACAAATCACATGGCAGTGATCTACTCAAGATGCTTGACAAAAGATGAACATTGAGCTACAGCTAAATCACACAAGAGCAGGTTCAAACAAGCATGGCAAAAGTGCAAAAGATAACAACATCACAGACTTAGTGAAAATAACAACATGCCAGGAATTAATATCAGGAAGCAATGTTTAGAGCAAGATAACAACATGCTACTGCAACATATCATATCTCCTCTTTTCTTTTAT
>NW_024113714.1:0-50149 GCF_003073215.2 Triticum urartu
ATTACAGTATAATCTAGATTATTGTCTCTAGTGCAAGTGAGAGACTGAAGGAAATATGCCCTAGAGGCCATAAATAAAGTTATTATTTATTTCCTTATATCATGATAAATGTTTATTATTCATGCTAGAATTGTATTAACCGGAAACATAATACATGTGTGAATACATAGACAAACAGAGTGTCACTAGTATGCCTCTACTTGACTAGCTCGTTAATCAAAGATGGTTATGTTTCCTAACCATGGACAAAGAGTTGTCATTTGATTAACGGGATCACATCATTAGTTGAATGATCTGATTGACATGACCCATTCCATTAGCTTAGCATCCGATCGTTTAGTATGTTGCTATAGCTTTCTTCATGACTTATACATGTTCCTATACTATGAGATTATGTAACTCCCGTGTGCCGAGGAACACTTTGTGTGCTACCAAACGTCACAACGTAACTGGGTGATTATAAAGGTACTCTACAGGTGTCTCCAAAGGTACATGTTGGGTTGACGTATTTCGAGATTAGGATTTGTCACTCCGATCGTCGGAGAGGTATCTCTGGGCCCTCTCGGTAATGCACATCACTTAAGCCTTGCAAGCATAGCAACTAATGAGTTAGTTGCGATGATGTATTACGGAACGAGTAAAGAGACTTGCCGGTAATGAGATTGAACTAGGTATTGGATACCGACGATCGAATCTCGGGCAAGTAACATACCGATGACAAAGGGAACAACGTATGTTGTTATGCGGTCTGACCGATAAAGATCTTCGTAGAATATGTAGGAGCCAATATGAGCATCCAGGTTCCGCTATTGGTTATTGACCGGAGACGTGTCTCGGTCATGTCTACATTGTTCTCGAACCCATAGGTCCGCACGCTTAACGTTACGATGACAGTTATTATGAGTTTATGCATTTTGATGTACTGAAGGTTGTTCGGAGTCCCGGATGTGATCACAGACATGACGAGGAGTCTCGAAATGGTCGATACATAAAGATTGATATATTGGAAGCCTATGTTTGGATATCGGAAGTGTTCCGGGTGAAATCGGGATTTTACCGGAGTACCGGGAGGTTACCGGAACCCCCGGGAGTTATATGGGCCTTAGTGGGCTTTAGTGGAAAGGAGAAAGGGGCAGCCCAAGGTGGCCGCGCGCCTCCCCCCTTCCCTAGTCCTATTAGGACTAGGAGAGGTGGTCGGCCCCCCTCTCTCTCTTTCCCCCCCTCAAGGAATCCTATTCCAACTAGGAATTGGGGGGAGTCCTACTCCCAGAGGGAGTAGGACTCCTCCTGGCGCGCCCTCCTGGCCGGCCGGCCCCCCTCCCTTGAACCTTTATATACGGAGGCAGGGGCACCCCCTAGAGACACAAGTTGATCCACGTGATCATTTCTTAGCCGGTGTGCGGTGCCCCCTTCCACCATAGTCCTCGATAATATTGTAGCGGTGCTTAGGCGAAGCCCTGCGACGGTAGTACATCAAGATCGTCACCACGCCGTCGTGCTGACGGAACTCTCCCTGACACTTTGCTGGATCGGAGTCCGGGATCGTCCATCGAGCTGACGTGTGCTAGAACTCGGAGGTGCCGTAATTCGGTGCTTGATCGGTCGGCCGTGGGGACGTACGACTACATCAACCAAACGCTTCCGTTGTCGATCTACAAAGGGTACATAGATCATACTCTCCCCTCTCGTTGCTATGCATCACCATGATCTTGCGTGTGCATAGGAATTTTTTTGAAATTACTACGTTACCAACAGCATGAGCGTCAAGGCATGCTCCGGCTGAAGCAGCTCGGTGGAAGCCATGCTGCTTCTGCGCTGAGATGGCGGGGTAGCTTCGGGGGAAGCTTCGGCAGTACGTTGCTGCGATTTGCTTCTCGTTCCTCTATCGCTTGTACCCTTGCTTGCAGCGCCTGCATTTGGGTCTGCTGCACTTTTTTCCTCCTCTCATGGGATTTGTAACCGCCTGCGTCCGGAAACCCAACCTTCCACGGAATGGAGCCTGGCGTGCCTCATGTCCGTCCAGGGTGCTCAGGATTCCCGAGGGCCATTGTGAGCTCGTCGTTCTCTCTGTCTGGAAAGAACGTCCCTTGCTGCGCTGCTTCGATATACTGCTTAAGCTTCCTGACTGGTATGTCCATTTGATCGTTAGTCCAAATGCACTTCCCTGTTACAGGGTCCAAGGTTCTGTCAGCCCCGAAGAACCAAGTCCGGCAACGGTCTGGCCAGTTAATTGTCTCTGGTTCGATCCCTTTATCAACCAGATCATTCTCAGTCTTGGCCCACTTAGGCCGGGCTACGAGGTAGCCACCTGACCCCGTGCGATGGTGAAGCTTCTTCTTCGCAGCATTTTGCTTGTTTGTCGCCGACATCTTCTTACTCTTTTCTGATGTCTTGTGGGCGACAAATGCGGGCCAGTGATCTCTGATCTTCTCATATCTGCCCTTGAATTCTGGTGTCTCATTATTTTCGACAAACTTATTCAGCTCTTTCTTCCACCTCCTGAATAGTTCTGCCATCCTCTTAAGAGCAAAAGACTTGATTAATTGCTCTTTAACTGGGTTCTGTGGATTATCCTCTAGCGGTAGGGTGAAATTTGACTTCATCTCAGTCCAAAGATCATTTTTTTTGCATATCATTGATATAAGACACCTCAGGGTCTTCTGTACCCGGCTTAAACCATTGCTGGATGCTTATCGGGATCTTGTCCCTAACCAGAACCCGCACTGAGCAACAAATGCGTTCTTTGTTCGGATGGGTTCAATCGGTTGTCCGTCGGGCGCAATTGCTATGATCTCAAACCTTTCATCCGAGCTCAACTTTTTCTTCGGGCCTCGTCTCTTTACCGAAGTTGTGCTCGATCCGGAGGGCTAGAAAAAAGAACAAAGACTTAATTAATATGTGTATATACCAAAACAATGAATGCATCAATCAGCTAGTCAGCACATGCTTAACTAATATATACCTGGCCGGACTCGGTTCGGTCACCGCAGCCGTCATCACGGTCTCCTTCTTGCACCGGCATTGGGTCACCGGAGCCGTCCTCATGTTCTTCTTCTTGCACCGGCATTAGGTCACCGTAGCCAGCTTCTTCACCCTCTCCTTCCAGACCATCGGTGTCATTGAGAAACAACGAGACGGCATCACTTCCTTCTGCGATTATGTCCCTCAACAACGCTTCTTTTGCTTCGTCTCGGGCGGTGTCCATAGTTTCTACAAATATTTACAACATGGCAATTATTATTCAAACATGACAGATGGATATATTAGTGGCAAACGTAGAACTAGCTACCTAATCATAGTAAGGAATCATATATATTAATTAGTGGCCTCGACGCTGCTTCTCTAGGGTTTGGGGTGGCCTCGACAACGCTTCAAGGGTTTGGGGTGGCCTCGAGAACGCTTCAAGGAGGGGGTAATATCGACCCCCCCACGTGTTGAAGCTATCGGGAGGGGGTATATATCGACAACGACGACACTACATCTATGTCCCTCGACGACCCTCGTTCCCGATAAAAAAAAGAGGAAGAAGAAGAAAAAAAAGAGGAGAAGAAAGAATAGAGGAGAAGAACTCCTCTATTCTTTCTTCTCTCTTTTTCTTCTTCCTCTTCTTTTTTTATCCTCTTCTTCCTCTCATGTTTGAGAGCATCGCCGAGGGGTCGGGAGGTTGCCTAGTGTCAAAGGATTCAACAAAACCATGTCTTCATCATTAGGCGAAAGTAACATGTGTATGATGGTATGAAGCTCTCCAAAGTTATTTTGGAACGGAGTCCTAGATAGGATAATTCGCTTTTTGGTACACCTCGAACCCTCGACGACCCTGGAACCCTCGACCCCTAGACGACCCTGAAATAAAAAGAGGAGAAGAATAAAGGAATATCTAGAGGAGAAGATCGAAGAAAAAAAAGAAGAAAAAAAAGAGGAGAAGAAGAAAGGAATAGAGGAGAAGAAGAGAAAATATATTCTATTTTCTCTTCTTCTCCTCTATTCCTTTCTTCTTCTCCTCTTCTTTTTTTTCTTTTTCTTATTTATTTTTCCCCTTCTTCCTCTCCTCTTCTTCTCCTTTCTTCCTCTTCTTATTTTCCTTTTTCCTCTCCTTCTTTTTCTTCTTCTTCCTTCTTTCTAGCTAGATATATAAAACTTTTCTAAAAATGTAACTTTTGCATATATACATGGAAAAAATTGTTATCGGGGAGGGAGTATATCGACCCCCCCCTCGACCCTCTTTTACTTCTTCTTCCTTCTTCCTTCTTCCTCTTTTCTTCTCAAACACAAAACACATCTCATCTCATCTCATTTCATCCAAAAATAATTCTTTGCATATGAACATACATACATTTACTTTTTTTCTTAAATGTTACATATGAACATTTTCTTAAATGAGCATATGAACATTTTTTTAAATATTAATGAGCATATGAACATACATATCAACAAAAAATAGACCTTTTTCTTGGTAACAAAAAAAATGCAAAAACGAGCATTATATATACAGCATATACAGAGCATTATACAGTGAACATACATACATACATACATACATATAGTGAGCATATACATACATGAGCATTATACGGCGACGGCGACGATGGTTGGCGGTGGCGCGCGCTTACGGATGACGTGCGGGGACGGCAATGAGAAGGAAAAGGGGAGGAGGCAGGGGCTCACAGCGCGGGGAGGGGTCGAGGTTGCCGGCCGGAATCTGTGTGGGCGACGATGACGGCGTCGGCGGGGGCGGCGGGCGGCTTCGGGGCGGCCTGGCGAGCAGGGGAGTTCGAGGCGCCGGTGGGGACGGCGAGGGCGCCGGCGCACGGGGGCGGGACGGGGCAGGGGCAGGGCGACGGCGACGAGGAGCGGGCGGCGATGGCGAGCACGAGGCAGGGGCGCGGGGCGACGACGACGGCGAGCACGGGCAGCCTGGCGGCGTCGGGGGCAAATGGTCGATGAGAAACTGAAAATTTCCTAAGTCCTTCTTATATACACAGAGTATTGGTCCCGGTTCGTGGCATCAACCGGGACCAATGCCACCTTTAGTCCCGGTTGGTGCCACCAACCGGGACCATAGGTCTCTTTTCAGCAGCCGAAAGGGCGGGAAGCAGAGGCTTATGGTCCCGGTTGGTGGCACCAACCGGGACCAATGGCCTTGTGCTGCCCCGCGCCCAAAAGTTTAGTCCCACCTCGCTAGTTGAGAGGGCTCGGGAGTGGTTTATAAGCGCTGCTGCGCCCACCCTCCCGAGCTCCTCTCAACTGCAGGCTTTCGGGCCTAATCTGTCACTGCAATGCCTGTGGGCCTACTGGGCCTGCTGCGGGCCTGAATCCTGGCCCATGGTAGGGTTTCTAGTCGTATTCAGGCCGTGGTGGCCCAGTAGGTGGCATTTTTTGTTTTTTTGTTGCTTTATTTATTTTCTTTTGTTTTTTGCTTTATTTTTTAATTCTTTATGCTTTTAGTTTTAGAAAAATTATAAACTTTTTGTTAATGCCATTAGTTTTCAAATTTGAAAACTTTTTTAGTTTTTTTGTTTTCTTTGTTGCTTTATTTATTTTATTTTGTGATTAACTTTACTATAAAAATAGTTTTTTCCTGTTTTTTTTGTTTTTGCATTATTTATTTTCTTTTGTTTTTTGCTTTAATTTTTAATTCTGTTTGCTTTTAGGTTAGCAAAATTATAAACTTTCTGTTAGTGCCATTAGTTTTAGAAAAATTATTAACTTCTGTTAGTGCCATTAGTTTTCAAATTTGAAAACACTTTTTTAGTTTTTTTTTCTTTGTTGCTTTATTTATTTTATTTTGTGATTAACTTTACTATAAAAATAGTTTTTTCCTGTTTTTTGCATTATTTATTTTCTTTTGTTTTTTGCTTTAATTTTTAATTCTGTTTGCTTTTAGGTTCAAAATTATAAACTTTCTGTTTAGTGCCATTAGTTTTCAATTTGAATAGTTAAAATTTGAATTCTTTGAAAATTGTTTGAATCACAAGTTTGTGATTAACTTACTAAAAAAATCAGAATAGATGCGCTTATAGAGAAAATTCAACCTAAATTCCTAGTAAATTTCTATGAATTTCAGAGAAATTCACTATGAATTTAGGTTAAACTTTTCTCTTTGAGAGGAGCTCAACAAGGCAGAGAGGGAAGGGCTTATAAACCAGTGTGAGCCCCCTTCGGTTGGCGAGGTGGGACTAAACTCGGCCCGCAACGAGGACCAACCCTTTAGTCCCGGTTTGCACAAAGGCTATGGTCATGGGCCAGGGGCGAGGAGCAAAATTATAAACTTTCTGTTAGTGCCATTAGTTTTAGAAAGTTGAAAGTTGAAAGTTGGCATGGCCCAGGGACTAATGGTCATGGTATTACGAGGGCCGAACCATAAGACATGAAAGCATTTCAAATGAACTCTGAAAAAAGTTGAAAGTTGGGATGGTATCATAATTTCACCCACATAGCATGTGCATGTACAAAACGGACAATGGTAGCATGTTCGTGTGTTACAAAGTTGCGGGAGAAAGTCTTCACTTTTTCTTCGCTTGTGTCATTTGCTTATTGCGCCGTAACATGGATAATCTTCATTGTTTATCAGGATGCTTGGGTCAGCCTTGACATTGAAGGGAGGAATTTCATGAAACTTTTCATAATCTTCAAACATGTCTGTCTTGCCGTCCACTCCCAGGATGTCCCTTTTTCCTGAAAGAACTATGTGGCGCTTGGGCTCATTGTATGATGTATTCGCTTCCTTTCTTTTTCTTTTTCTCGGTTTGGTAGACATGTCCTTCACATAGATAACCTGTGCCACATCATTGGCATAGGACGAACGGTTCGTCAGTGTACCCAAGATTTTTCAGATCCACTATTGTCATTCCGTACTGTGGGTCTACCTGTACCCCGCCGCCTAACAGATTGACCCATTTGCACTTAAACAAAGGGACCTTAAAATCAGGCGTAGTCAAGTTCCCATATGTCCACTATGTAACCATAATATGTTGTCCTTTCCGCTCTCGGTTGCTGCATCAAAGCGGACACTGCTGTTTTGGTTGGTGCTCTTTTGATCTTGGGCGATCGTGTAAAATGTATTCCCATTTATCTCGTATCCTTTGTAAGTCAATACAGTCAAAGATGGTCCCCTGGACAACAAGTACAACTCATCACAAACAGTGTTGTCACCTCTGAGACGTGTTTCCAACCAACTGCTGAAAGTCCTGATGTGTTCACATGTAATCCAGTCGTCGCACTGCTCCGGGTGTTTGGAGCGCAGACTGTTCTTGTGTTCATCGACATACGGGGTCACCAAGGTAGAGTTCTGTAGAACTGTGTAGTTTTGCTTGAGACCAAGAATATCCCGTCCCTGCATATTATTGAGTCTCTTCCAAGAGTGCCTTTTCCAATCAGTCTCCCCTCATACCGCGATTTAGGGAGACCTATCTTCTTAAGGCCAGGAATGAAGTCAACACAAAACCCGATAACATCCTCTGTTTGATGGCCCATGGAGATGCTTCCTTCTGGCCTAGCGCGGTTACGGACATATTTCTTTAGGACTCCCATGAACCTCTCAAAGGGGAACATATTGTGTAGAAATACGGGCCCCAGGATGACAATCTCGTCGACTAGATGAACTAGGACGTGCGTCATGATATTGAAGAAGGATGGTGGGAACACCAGCTCGAAACTGACAAGACATTGCGCCACATCACTCCTTAGCCTTGGTACGATTTCTGGATCGATCACCTTCTGAGAGATTGCATTGAGGAATGCACATAGCTTCACAATGGCTAATCGGACGTTTTTCCGGTAGAAGCCCCCTCAATGCAACCGGAAGCAGTTGCGTCATAATCAGTGGCAGTCATGAGACTTTAGGTTCTGAAACTTTTTCTCTGGCATATTTATTATTCCCTTTATATTCGACGAGAAGCCAGTCGTGACCTTCATACTGAGCAGGCATTCAAAGAAGATTTCTTTCTCTTCTTTCGTAAGAGCGTAGCTGGCAGGACCTTTATACTGCTTCGGAGGCATGCCGTCTTTTTCGTGCAAACGTTGCAGGTCCTCCCGTGCCTCAGGTGTATCTTTTGTCTTCCCATACACGCCCAAGAAGCCTAGCAGGTTCACGCAAAGGTTCTTCGTCACGTGCATCACGTCGATTGAGGAGCGGACCTCTAGGTCTTTCCAGTAGGGTAGGTCCCAAAATATAGATTTCTTCTTCCACATGGGTGCGTGTCCCTCAGCGTCATTCGGAACAGCTAGTCCACCGGGACCCTTTCCAAAGATTACGTAGTGTAAATCATTGACCATAGCAAGCACGTGATCACCGGTGCGCATGGCGGGCTTCTTCCAGTGATCTGCCTCGCCTTTGAAATGCTTGCCTTTCTTTCGACATTGATGGTTGGTCGGAAGAAATCGACGATGGCCCAGGTACACATTCTTCCTGCATTTGTCCAGGTATATACTTTCAGTGTCATCTAAACAGTGCGTGCATGCGTGGTATCCTTTGTTTGTCTGTCCTGAAAGGTTACTGAGAGCGGGCCAATCGTTGATGGTCACGAAGCAACGCCTTAAGGTTAAATTCCTCCTGTCTGTGCTCATCCCACGTACGTACACCGTTTCCATTCCACATCTGTAAAAGTTCTTCAACTAATGGCCTTAGGTACACATCAATTTCGTTGCCGGGTTGCTTAGGGCCTTGGATGAGAACTGGCATCATAATGAACTTCCGCTTCATGCACATCCAAGGAGGAAGGTTATACATACATAGAGTCACGGGCCAGGTGCTGTGATTGCTGCTCTGCTCCCCGAAAGGATTAATGCCATCCGCGCTTAAAGCAAACCATACATTCCTTGGGTCCTTTGCAAACTCATCCAGTACTTTCTCTCGATTTTTCTCCATTGCGACCCATCAGCGGGTGCTCTCAACTTCCCATATTTCTTCCGGTCCTCACTGTGCCATCGCATCAACTTGGCATGCTCTTCATTTCTGAACAGACATTTCAACCGTGGTATTATAGGAGCATACCACATCACCTTCGTTGGAACCCTCTTCCTGGGGGGCTCACCATCAACATCACCAAGGTCATCTCGTCTGATCTTATACCGCAATGCACCGCATACCGGGCATGCGTTCAGATCCTTGTATGCACCGCGATAGAGGATGCAGTCATTAGGGCATGCATGTATCTTCTCCACCTCCAATCCTAGAGGGCATACGACCTTCTTTGTTGCGTATGTACTGTCGGGCAATTCGTTATCCTTTGGAGCTTCTTCTTCAATATTTTCAGTAGCTTCTCAAATCCTTTGTCAGCCACAGCATTCTCTGCCTTCCACTGCAGCAATTCTAGTACGGTACCGAGCTTTGTGTTGCCATCTTCGCAATTGGGGTATAACCCTTTTTTGTGATCCTCTAACATGCGATCGAACTTCAGCTTCTCCTTTTTGACTTTCGCATTGCGTCCTTGCATCGACAATGACCCGGCGGAGATCATCATCATCGGGCACATCGTCTGGTTCCTCTTGATCTTCAGCAGCTTCACCCGTTGCAAGCATCATTGGGCACATCGTCTGGTTCCTCTTGATCTTCACAGCTCCCCCCGTTGCAGCATCACCGTATTCAGGGGGCACATAGTTGTCATCGTAGTCTTCTTCTTCGCCGTCTTCCATCATAACCCCTATTTCTCCGTGCCTCGTCCAAACATTATAGTGTGGCATGAAACCCTTGTAAGCAGGTGGGAGTGAAGGATTTTCCGGTTAGAGTAAGACCTCGTATTTCCACATTCAGTGCAATGGACAACACATAAACCATTCTGCTTGTTTGCCTCAGCCGCATCGAGAAACTCATGCACGCCCCTTATGTTACTCGCGGTGTGTCTGTCACCGTACATCCATTGCCGGTTCATCTGCGTGCATTATATATAATTAAGTGTCCAAATTAATAGAAGTTCATCATCACATTAAAACCAAAGTGCATACATAGTTCTCATCTAACAACATATAGCTCTCAGAGCAATCTAATTAATTAAACCATACATTGAAAATATGTAAAACATTTCAATGCGTAAACAAATGCGATCATAATCGCAACCAAGGTAACAATTGATCCAACGGCATAATGATACCAAGCCTCGGTATGAATGGCATATTTTCTAATCTTTCTAATCTTCAAGCGCATTGCATCCATCTTGATCTTGTGATCATCGAACGACATCCGCAACATGCAACTCCAATATCATCTTCTCCTCCTCAATTTTTTTTATTTTTTCCTTCAACAAATTGTTTTCTTCTTCAACTAAATTTAACCTCTCGACAATAGGGTCGGTTGGCATTTCCGATTCACATACATCCTACATAAATAAAATCTATGTCACGTTGGTCGGCATAATTTTCATAAACAATAAATGAACCAATAGTTATAAAGATAATATATATACCACATCCGAATCATAGACAGGACGAGGGCCGACGGGTGCGGATACCAAAACCATCGCACTATATAAGATGCAATAATAAAAGTAAGAAAATAATACAAGTATCTATGTAAACATACAAGTAAGAATATTTTTTCCTTTCAAAAAGAAGTTAAGAACAAGAGGCTCACCACGGTGGTGCCGACGATGAGCTCGGCGCGGGTGATTGACGGTGGTGAAGACGGGGACGGGGCATGACGGACCGCTAAACCTAGACAAATATTGTGGAAAATGGAGCTTGGAGGTCGAGCTTGGAGAGGAGAAAGCTTAAGTAGTGTGGCTCGGGCATTCCATCGAACACCTTGTGTGCATAGAGGTGAGCTAGAGCACCACCAAGCCCTCTCCCCCTCGGCCAGAAAAAACAGAGCAGTGTGCTTCTGCTCTTACGCGAGGGGGTATATATAGGCACCTCATTGGTCCCGGTTGGTGGCATGAACCGGGACTAAAGGGGAGCCTTTGGTCCCGGTTCAAGCCACCAACCGGGACCAATGGTGGTGGGCCAGGAGCGAGGCCCATTGGTCCTGGTTCGTCCCACCAACCGGGACCAAAAGGTCCAAATGAACAGGGACCAATGGCCCACGTGGCCCGGCCGGCCCCTTGGGCTCATGAACCGGGTCCAGTGCCCCCATTGGTCCCGGTTCTGGACTGAACCGGGACTAATGGGCTGACCCAGCCTGGACCAAAGCCCTGTTTTCTACTAGTGCAAACACATAGCTACTGGTACATACCCTCAGCCCCGAGGGTGAACTACTCCCTCCTCGTCATGGAGAGTGCCGGATGATGAAGAAGGCCACCGGTGAGGGATCCCCCCCTCCGGTAGGGTGCCGGAACAGGGTCCCGATTGACTTTTGGTGGCTACAGAGGCTTGCGGCGGCGGAACACCCGATCTAGGTTCTGTTCTGGAAGTTTTACGATACGTAGGTATATATGGGTGCAAGGGGTACGTCGGTGGAGCTGCGGGGGGCCCACGAGGCAGGGGGGCGCGCCCTAGGGGGGTGGGCGCGGCCCCCACCCTCGTGGCCAGCTCCCGTATCTTCTGACGTAGGGTCCAAGTCTATCTGGTGGCTTTCCTTCCAAAAATAACTCTCCAGTTGATTTCATTCCGTTTTGACTTCGTTTGATTTTCCTTTTTTTCGAAACACTGAAATAGGCAAAAAACAGCAAATCTGGGCTGGGCCTCCGGTTAATAGGTTAGTCCCAAAAGTAATATAAAAGTGGAAAATAAAGCCCAATATGGTCCACAACAGTATATAATATAGCACGGAGCAATCAAAAATTATAGATACGTTGGAGACGTATCAGGCATCCCCAAGTGCCCAAAACAGTGGATAATATAGCATGGAGCAATCAAAAATTATAGATACGTTGGAGACGTATCATGTGCTCAGCGAGTTCCCTCAGTACACCCGGCATATCAGAAGGTTTCCATGCAAAGATGTCCCGGTTCTCATGGATTAACTCGATGAGCGCGCTTTCTTATTTCGGATCCAGATTAGCACTGATGCTGAACTGCTTGGATGAATCGTCAGGAACGAAATACACTAGCTTAGTGTCATGTGTCAACTTAAACTTCAATGTCGGATCATGCTTTGTAGTTGGCTTTCTCAAAGATGTCATATTTGCCAAGTCAACATTATCTTTACAGAACTTCAATTCCTCTATTGCACAGACAGACTCAGCATAAGGAGCGTCACCTTATTCACACTCCAAAGCTATCTTCCGGCTTCCATGCACTGTGATGGTCCCCTTGTGACCTGGCATTTCAAGCTGCAAATAAACATAACAAGGCCGTGCCATGAACTTGGCATAAGCCGACCGTCCAAACAGAGCATGATACGGGCTCTGAATCTTGACTACCTCAAAGGTTAGCGTCTCGGCCCTGGAGTCATGTACATCTCCAAAGGCCACTTCCAAAGCGATCTTGCCTACCGGATATGCTGACTTACCAGACACCACTCCATGGAAGACAGTATTGGACGGCTTAAGATTTTTGTAACCCCATATGATGGAAAATATCATAGTAAAGGATATTAATACTGTTGCCTCCATCCATGAGTACCTAAGTGAACTTGTACCCTCCAACCTGAGGTGCCACCACTAAAGCCAATTGACCCGGATTATCAACCCAAGGCGGGTGATCCTCACGACTCCACACAATGGGTTGCTCCGACCATCGCAAGTAACGGGGACCACCGGCTCAATGACGTTCACATCCCTTTTATGGAGCTTCTGACCCTGCTTGCATAAACTCGTGGTGAAGACGTGGTACTGCCCACTATTTAGCTATTTCAGATTACTTTGATAACCAGATTGCTGCTACTGATTCCCCTGACTAGACGGTTGATTATAACCACCTTGACTGCCTTGATTGCCTTGATTGCTTTGGACCTGGAAACCAAAATTAGAACCGCCACCACTGTAACCCGGACCATGAAAGCCGGAACCTGAGCCGCCGCCTGGCCCATGATCGTTCTGGAAAAGATTGGAATTTTTGTATTCCTTCATAATGAAACAATCCTTCCAGAGGTGAGTGGATGGTCTTTCACGTGTACCATGCCTTGGGCAAGGCTGATTCAGTACCTGCTCAAGATTGAAACTTGACCCTCCAATCTGTGGAGGTGGCCATCCCTTACGACGCTGACCATTATTCTGCGTGTTGGTATTAGCCACAAAATCCAAATTGTTCTCAGCCTTGCGCTTACCATTGCCCCCCTTTTTCGCCGGGTTATGATGTTGCCCCTTGGCGTTGCTACTCTTATTTCCCTTTCCCGGCTTTCATCATCATACTTGGGGTCATTTGTACTACCAGAGTCGGCATGCTTAACTAGAGCCGCCATCAGCTCTCCCATGTCACTGCAGTGGCGCTTGAGCCACCCTAGATTCTGCTTAAGGGGCACAAAACGACAATTCTTCTCTAGCATTAAGACTGCTGAGCTGGCATTGATACGATCCGATGAGTGCATGATAGTTGAGACCCGCCGCACCCAATGGGTTGTTGACTCACCCTCTTCTTGGACACAGAAGTCCAGATCCACAATCGACATAGGTTGCTTGCACATATCTTTGAAATTCTGGATAAATCGGGCTTTTAACTCAGCCCATGATCCAACAGAGTTGGCAGGCAGCCCTTTCAACCAAGTATGGGCCGTCCCTTCCAACATCACCGTGAAATACTTAGCACATGCAGCATCATCAACATCCAACAGCTCCATTTCCATCTCATAACTCTCAACCCATGCTTCAGGGGGTAAGTCAGCTGTGTAGTTAGGCACCTTATGAGGGCCCTTGAAATGCTTAGGCAAACATACGTTACGCAAAGCTGGCACCAAACATGGCACTCCCAAGGTTCTAGAGGTTACCCCTGTCTCCACCGAAGTTGTTGGATAAACCGGAGAACGTTGATGAGCCCCTTGCTGAGCCGCCAGATCAGCTTTCCGACGTGCTCTGCCCTGATCCACCAAATCCTGAGCATTAGCACCACCGTGCGTCGGGTCATGTCCACGAGGCTGATTACGGTGTCTGTCACTACTTGAAACCGCCGATGAGTCAATACACCTGCTATAACTCCGGTTCAGGTGAGGGGTTGAGTGAATCCTCTCACGACTGTAAGAATAAGCCTCCTGCTGTACCAGTGTTGTCTGAAGAAGCTCTTAGCCCTCCGCATTTCAATCACAGCCTCAGACTCGCCTTCAACTGGGAGAGCCGCCAATCGCGTTGCCGCAGCTATCATATTATCCAAAGGGTTAGAATAATGACCCGGTGGCGTCGGCACATATTCTGGTGGGGTATTATTCAGACGAGGCAGATCTGTTATGCGTGGCTGAGCTGGCGCTCCAGTCCTAGGCGTGGCTACCACCCGGTTTGCCTCTGGCGGGTCACTCGTCCCTGCACCAGGTGTGTTGAAGAGGTTCCTCGCCTCGTAAACCGGGGGCAAATGACTCTGATGTCTCCTCCTCATGACTTCATTTGACGTGCTCTGATCTAACGTGAGCCGGAAGGAATCAGCCTGGATCCGTTGAGCCTGAGCATCCAGAGCAGCTCGCTCCGCAGTCATCCTCGCGTTCCCAGCCGCCAGATCTTCCTTGGCTTGAGCTATCTCATCTCGTAGTTTTGCAACTTCCGCGTTATGCTGAACCTGATTTTCCGGGTTAACCTCTGATGTTAACAATGTTGTCAAAGTGTCCAATAAGTCGGACAAGACCTGAGCCGGTGGGCGCACAGGGCCTCCTGTCCCGGCCGCCGTTGCGTTGCTGACCCGGAAATCATTGCTACTGCAGTCGTAGAATTCTGCCCTGTCTATGTACCGGCCATGAAAATCGCGACCCGGTTCGGCGGCTCATAGGGGTCCGGAATACTATCGCCATCGGTACAACCCCCAAGCCTGCCGTCTTGCAATTGATATAATGAAGTAGTTTTGCCCGTGGACGACTCACCATCAAAATAGATGGTTGTCTCACCGCCAGACACGGATCCTTCCTCAAATTCTGCCCCACGGATGAATCCAACGAAGGCGTCTTTCATGGCGGGTTGAACCCGGGCGGGTCGTGCACGCTGAGCCATCTCGATGATGTCAGTGTAGTTGTCCGGTTCAGGGCCCGGTTCGCCGATCTTGCCGATGAAGACGTGAATTCCGCCAAAGGGGACCCGGTACCCGTACTCAATTGAGCCGGCCTTGGGACCCCAGCCTGCATCGTCGATGTAGAGCTTGACACGATGACTCTTGGTCATCCGGCCCACAGCGTATCCTTTGATCCCTTCAAAGTTGCCCTGTAAGAACTCGAAACCACCGTGCACTGGCCCCACGATGGGCGCCAACTGTCATGGATTGACGACAGATGTCCTAAGGACTTAATAGTCACAGGGTGACGGTTCGAACCATCATGCTCAACACGTATTATAACCCACTAGTCGTCAACCCGTTGCATTCGCACGGGCTAGCCTACAAAAGTGAGTGTTAATTTGAATTTTATGTCCTTATCAATTTAAGTTCATCATGTGGCCTGCTTGGACTGTTAGTTCTTATAGTTGCTCTTTTTCACTATACTTTGCATGTTATATTTTCCTCCGTCTAAAAATATATATGTATAGATGATGTGAAAATATATTATGTGAGGAATCAACATATTGATGTGGTATTGTAGATGTTAATTAGTTATTTGGATGAACACAGTCAAAGATTAGAAAGTTCGAGTGAAGACAATATTAACATGCAAAATAAACTCAAATGAGTGATTAATTTTTAGAAATTTGAAAGAATGAATTAGGATCTTTATAGTATAACAGATGACATGCTTAACAATTTGTTAAGTAATGTTTCATCTTAAGATCTTCATGTAATAGCTTGTTATTTCAAAGAAATGCTTTATAATAATCATTATTTTACATGTTTTTTATAAACTATGCTAACAATGGCACACAAAGGTAATTTGTTGGTAATATTAAAAATTATGCAAATAAATGGGAATTCAAAAATTGAATATAAATATGACATACTTGTTAAATATGCAATAGTATGCAATTTAGCTTTCTTGAATTTTTTTCAATTACAGAAAACTGTTTTTCTTCTCTAGCACTATGCACGTTGTTGTGCACATCACTTCTCTCTGGTTTGTATGTACAAAAATATTTATATATGCAAAAGAATAAGAAACGTGACTATAATTTTAAGGAAGTCATAACATCTCTTTTCAATACCACTATTCCAGGGATATCGATATCGCTCATTAACATAAAAATTAAAATGACATATTAGTAGATAAATCTACGTAGTAGATTTTTCTATCGTTTACAATTAATATACCAAACCATGTGATAAAAACTTCACCAATTTTTTGTCTAATCTTCTCTGGACACCTGGTTCAGAAGTTAATGTCTGGAATCTTATTTATTCCATCACTTGAATGTGTTCTATTGACGTATCACACATAAGTAGCTCATAAGACGTTGTCTTATAATTGAAGCTTTGTTAATAACTTGCCAAAGTTTGTCCAGATTTTCACCAGTCAAAGAACAATGATGGTCACCTAAAACTTTGGTCCGACGAAACGATTTGGTATGCTTCCACATTTGACCATAATTGTAGTAGTTGGAGAACCATGATGCTTACCTGAAACCACTCCTGCCTGAACACGTAGCAACCGCCACAACGCAAGAGAAGCGGAGATCCGGTGAGTCAACCTGATAAATTTTGAAGGCATGAGATATTGAGATGAGACAATAGATGGGGGATTCATTATTACTACATAGAAGAAAGCTCTTTAATTTAATGGAAATATTGTGATAATGTAAGATGTAAATTGTACTATATTTTTTTCAATTATAGCTAAAGTATAATGGACCCCTCCTAGATCAACACATACATCGGTTCATTCATATATATACCTCATAAGAATTTGGTAGGTTTAAACTTTCGACATGAGAAGAAGAATATAACTTGAGATAGATCAAACACCAGCTAATCGGGCGGTTTGATGGAGAACATATCATATGCAAGTACTACTTTTCATATTTGGATTTTTCATCTATTTTTATTTTATATCATGCATATACGCTGTCAGAACCTATCTCCCGCATGACCTTATTCAGTATCACCATCGCAACACGGATTTTACATGGATTGCAGTTGTGGTGGAATAGATAAATGTCACAATGGAAATATATAAATCAGTAAAAATATATGATTGCACCATTTAATACGAACCTGTGGGTGTGGGACCATCCTAGCTTTCTGATTGCGTTTCACAATTGTACACATGCATGCATCCCATTGTCTGTGATTGAAGCTGCTTTTTGGCTGCCACACATCATGTCCTGCAAGCGATGGAATGACTCCTGCCCGAGCACATAGCAACCGGCCACAACACAACAGAAATAGGTCCGGTCACTCACCCACATAATGCTTTAAGGCTTGAGATGAGACAATAGATAGGGGATTCATTACTACTACAGAGAACAAAGCTTTTTAATTTAGAGGAAAGACTGTGATAATTTAACCTGTAAATTGTATTGTATTTTTCAAATATTAGTGTACCCTCCATAGGTTAACTGAGACATACTTCGGTTCATGCATATATATGCATGCCTGTAGTTGTGCTTATATTGTGCAGTCGAAATTGCTATGCACATTATGAATATGATTTGTGTATAACAAATGATTGCATACCTGAACATGCATGTATGAAGCTCCTGAATTTACTGGTCTACTGAACTTGACGGTGAAGGAAATATGCCCTAGAGGTAATAATAAGTTATTATTTATTTCCTTTATAATCATGATAAATGGTTTATTATTCATGCTAGAATTGTATTATCCGGAAACATAATACATGTGTGAATACATAGACAAAATAAACGTCACTAGTATGCCTTTATTTGACTAACTCGTTAATCGAAGATGGTTATGTTTCCTAACCATAGACATGTGTTGTCATTTGATTAACGGGATCACATCATTAGGAAGATGATGTGATTGACATGACCCATTTCATTAGCTTAGCACCCGATCGTTTAGTATGTTGCTATTGCTTTCTTCATGACTTACACATGTTCCTATGACTATGAGATTATGCAACTCCCGTTTGCCGAAGGAACACTTTGTGTGCTACCAAACGTCACAACGTAACTGGGTGATTATAAAGGAGCTCTACAGGTGTCTCCAAAGGTACATGTTGGGTTGGCGTATTTCGAGATTAGGATTTGTCACTCCGATTGTCGGAGAGGTATCTCTGGGCCCTCTCGGTAATACACATCACATAAGCCTTGCAAGCATTACAACTAATATGTTAGTTGTGAGATGATGTATTACGGAACGAGTAAAGAGACTTGCCGGTAACGAGATTGAACTAGGTATTGGATACCGACGATCGAATCTCGGGCAAGTAACATACCGATGACAAAGGGAACAACGTATGTTGTTATGCGGTCTGACCGATAAAGATCTTCGTAGAATATGTAGGAGCCAATATGGGCATCCAGGTCCCGCTATTGGTTATTGACCGGAGACGTGTCTCGGTCATGTCTACATTGTTCTCGAACCCGTAGGGTCCGCACGCTTAAGGTTACGATGACAGTTATATTATGAGTTTATGCATTTTGATGTACCGAAGGTTGTTCGGAGTCCCGGATGTGATCACGGACATGACGAGGAGTCTCGAAATGGTCGAGACAGTAAAGATTGATATATTGGAAGCCTATGTTTGGACATCGGAAGTGTTCCGGGTGAAATCGGGATTTTACCGGAGGATTACCGGACCCCCCCGGGAGCCATATGGGCCTTCATGGGCCTTAGTGGAAAGGAGAAAGGGGCAGCCCAAGGTGGCTGCGCACCTTCCCCCTCCCCTAGTCCTATTAGGACTAGGAGAAGGTGGCCGGCCCCCCTCTCTCTCTTCCCCTTGGGAATCCTAGTTGGAATAGGATTGGGGGGGAGTCCTACTCCCGGAGGGAGTAGGACTCCTCCTGGCGCGCCTCCTCTTGGCCGCCCCCCCCTTTTGAGCCTTTATATACAGAGGCAGGGAGCACCCCTAGAGACACAGTTGATCCACGTGATCATATTCTTAGCCGTGTGCGGTGCCCCCTTCCACCATAGTCCTCGATAATATTGTAGCGGTGCTTAGGCGAAGCCCTGCGGTAGTACATCAAGATCGTCACCACGCCGTCGTGCTGACGGAACTCTTCCCCGACACTTTGCTGGATCGGAGTCCGGGGATCGTCATCGAGCTGAACGTGTGCTAGAACTCGGAGGTGCCGTAGTTTCGGTGCTTGATCGGTTGGATCGTGAAGACGTACGACTACTTCCTCTACGTTGGTCATCGCTTCCGCAGTCGGTCTGCGTTGGGTACGTAGACAACACTCTCCCCCTCGTTGCTATGCATCACATGATCTTGCGTGTGCGTAGAATTTTTTTGAAATTACTACGAAACCCAACAGTGGATCAGAGCCTAGGTTATTTATGTTGATGTTATATGCACGAGTAGAACACAAGTGAGTTGTGGACGATACAAGTCATACTGCCTACCAGCATGTCATACTTTGGTTCGGCGGTATTGTTGGACGAGACGACCCGGACCAACCTTACGCGTACGCTTACGCGAGACCGGTTCCCTCGACGTGCTTTGCACATAGATGGCTTGCGGGCGACTGTCTCTCCAACTTTAGTTGAACCAAGTATGGCTACGCCCGGTCCTTGCGAAGGTTAAAACGGAGTCTATTTGACAAACTATCGTTGTGGTTTTGATGCGTAGGTGAGATTGGTTCTTACTTAAGCCCGTAGCAGCCACGTAAAACTTGCAACAACAAAGTAGAGGACGTCTAACTTGTTTTTGCAGGGCATGTTGTGATGTGATATGGTCAAAGCATGATGCTGAATTTTATTGTATGAGATGATCATGTTTTGTAACCGAGTTATCGGCAACTGGCAGGAGCCATATGGTTGTCGCTTTATTGTATGCAATGCAATCGCGATGTAATGCTTTACTTTATTACTAAACGGTAGTGATAGTCGTGGAAGCATAAGATTGGCGAGACGACAACGATGCTATGATGGAGATCAAGGTGTCGCGCCGGTGACGATGGTGATCATGACGGTGCTTCGGAATGGAGATCACAAGCACAAGATGATGATGGCCATATCATATCACTTATATTGATTGCATGTGAGTTTATCTTTTTATGCATCTTATCTTGCTTTGATTGACGGTAGCATTATAAGATGACCTCTCACTAAATTATCAAGAAGTGTTCTCCCTGAGTATGCACCGTTGCCAAAGTTCGTCGTGCCCAGACACCATGTGATGATCGGGTGTGATAAGCTCTACGTCCATCTACAACGGGTGCAAGCCAGTTTTGCACACGCAGAATACTCAGGTTAAACTTGACGAGCCTAGCATATGCAGATATGGCGTCGGAACACTGAGATCGAAAGATCGAGTGTGAGTCATATAGTAGATATGATCAACATAGTGATGTTCACCATTGAAACTACTCCATCTCATGTGATGATCGGACATGGTTTAGTTGATTCGGATCACGTGATCACCTTAGAAGATTAGAGGGATGTCTTTCTAAGTGGGAGTTCTTAAGTAATATGATTAATTGAACTTAAATTTATCATGAACTTAGTACCTGATAGTATCTTGCTTGTCTATGTTTATTTATAGATAGATGGCATGTGCTGTTGTTCTGTTGAATTTTAATGCGTTCCTTGAGAAAGCAAAGTTGAAAGATGATGGTAGCAATTACACAGACCGGGTCCGTAACTTGAGGATTATCCTCATTGCTGCACAGAAGAATTACGTCCTGGAAGCACCGCTAGGTGCCAGGCCTGCTGCTGGAGCAACACCAGATGTTATGAACGTCTGGCAGAGCAAAGCTGATGACTACTCAATAGTTCTGTGTGCCATGCTTTATGGCCTAGAATCGGGACTTCAACGACGTTTTGAACGTCATGGAGCATATGAGATGTTCCAGGAGTTGAAGTTAATATTTCAAGCAAATGCCCGGATTGAGAAATATGAAGTCTCAATAAATTCTATAGCTGCAGATGGAGGAGAATAGTTCTGTGAGTGAACATATACTCAAAATGTCTGGGTATAATAATCACTTGATTCAACTGGGAGTTAATCTTCCGATGATTAGGTTCATTGACAGATTTCTTCAATCACTGCCACCAAGCTACAAGAGCTTCGTGATGAACTATAATATGCAAGGGATGATAAGACAATTCCCGAGCTCTTCGCAATGCTAAAGCTGCGGAGGTAGAAATCAAGAAGGAGCATCAAGTGTTGATGGTTAACAAGACCACTAGTTTCAAGAAAAAGGGCAAAGGGAAGAAGAAGGGGAACTTCAAGAAGAACGGCAAGCAAGTTGCTGCTCAAGGAGAAGAAACCCAAGTCTGGACCTAAGCCTGAAACTGAGTGCTTCTACTGCAAGCAGACTGGTCACTGGAAGCGGAACTGCCCCAAGTATTTGGCGGATAAGAAGGATGGCAAGGTGAACAAAGGTATATGTGATATACATGTTATTGATGTGTACCTTACTAGAGCTCGCAGTAGCACCTTGGTATTTGATACTGGTTCTATTGCTAACATTTGCAACTCGAAACAGGGACTACGGATTAAGCGAACATTGGCAAAGGACGAGGTGACGATGCACGTGGGAAATGGTTCTAAAGTCGATGTGATCGCGGTCGGCACGCTACCTCTACATCTACCTTCGGGATTAGTATTAGACCTAAATAATTGTTATTTGGTGCCAGCGTTGAGCATGAACATTATATCTGGATCTTGTTTAATGCGAGACGGTTATTCATTTAAATCAGAGAATAATGGTTGTTCTATTTATATGAGTAATATCTTTTATGGTCATGCACCTTTGAAGAGTGGTCTATTTTTGATGAATCTTGATAGTAGTAACACACATATTCATAATGTTGAAACCAAAAGATGCAGAGTTGATAATGATAGTGCAACTTATTTGTGGCACTGCCGTTTAGGTCATATCGGTGTAAAGCGCATGAAGAAACTCCATACCGATGGACTTTTGGAACCTCTTGATTATGAATCACTTGGTACTTGCGATCCGTGCCTCATGGGCAAGATGACTGAAACACCGTTCTCCAGTACAATGGAGAGAGCACCAGATTTGTTGGAAATCATACATACAGATGTATGTGGTCCGATGAATGTTGAGGCTTGTGGCGGATATCGTTATTTTCTCACCTTCACAGATGATTTAAGCAGATATGGGTATATCTACTTAATGAAGCATAAGTCTGAAACATTTGAAAAGTTCAAAGAATTTCAGAGTGAAGTTGAAAATCATCGGAACAAGAAAATAAAGTTTCTGCGATCTGATCATGGAGGAGAATATTTGAGTTACGAGTTTGGTCTACATCTGAAACAATGCGGAATAGTTTCGCAACTCACGCCACCCGGAACACCTCAGCGTAATGGTGTGTCCGAACGTCGTAATCGTACTTTACTTGATATGGTGCGATCTATGATGTCTCTTACAAATTTACCGCTATCATTTTGGGGTTATGCTTTAGAGACGGCCGCATTCACGTTAAATAGGGCACCATCAAAATCCGCTGAGACGACACCTTATGAACTATGGTTTGGCAAGAAACCAAAGTTGTCGTTTCTTAAAGTTTGGGGCTGCGATGCTTATGTGAAAAAGCTTCAACCTGATAAGCTCGAACCCAAATTGGAGAAATGTGTCTTCATAGGATACCCAAAGGAGACTGTTGGGTACACCTTCTATCACAGATCCGAAGGCAAGACATTCGTTGCTAAGAATGGATCCTTTCTAGAGAAGGAGTTTCTCTCAAAAGAAGTGAGTGGGAGGAAAGTAGAACTTGACGAGGTAACTGTACCTGCTCCCTTATTGGAAAGTAGTACATCACAGAAACCCGTTTCTGCGACACCTACACCAATTAGTGAGGAAGCTAATGATAATGATCATGAAACTTCAGAACAAGATACTACTGAACCTCGTAGATCAACCAGAGTAAGATCTGCGCCAGAGTGGTACGGTAATCCTGTTCTGGAAGTCATGCTACTAGATCATGATGAACCTACGAACTATGAAGAAGCAATGGTGAGCCCAGATTCCGAAAAATGGCTTGAAGCCATGAAATCTGAGATGGGACACATGTATGAGAACAAAGTATGGACTTTGGTTGACTTGCCCGATGATCGGCAAGCAATTGAGAATAAATGGATCTTCAAGAAGAAGACTGACGCTGACGGTAATATTACTGTCTACAAAGCTCGACTTGTCGCAAAAGGTTTTCGACAAGTTCAAGGGGTTGACTATGATGAGACCTTCTCACCCGTAGCGATTGCTTAGTCCGTTCCGAATATGTTAGCGGTTGTCGCTTTATGATTATGAAATTTGGCAGATGGATGTCAAAACTGCATTGCTGAATGGATTTCTGGAAGAAGAGTTGTATATGATGCAACCGGAAGGTTTTGTCAATCCAAAGGGAGCTAACAAAGTGTGCAAACTCCAGCGATCCATTTATGGACTGGTGCAAGCCTCTCGGAGTTGGAATAAACGCTTTGATAGTGTGATCAAAGCATTTGGTTTTATACAGACCTTTGGAGAAGTCTGTATTTACAAGAAAGTGAGTGGGAGCTCTGTAGCATTTCTGATATTATATGTGGATGACATATTACTGATTGGAAATGATATAGAATTTCTGGATAGCATAAAGGGATACTTGAATAAGAGTTTTTCAATGAAAGACCTCGGTGAAGCTGCTTACATATTAGGCATAAAGATCTATAGAGATAGATCAAGACGCTTAATTGGACTTTCACAAAGCACATACCTTGACAAGATTTTGAAGAAGTTCAAAATGGATCAAACAAAGAAAGGGTTCTTGCCTGTGTTACAAGGTGTGAAATTGAGTCAGACTCAATGCCCGACCACTGCAGAAGATAGAGAGAAAATGAAAGATATTCCCTATGCGTCAGCCATAGGCTCTATCATGTATGCAATGCTGTGTACCAGACCTGATGTGTGCCTTGCTATAAGTCTAGCAGGGAGGTACCAAAGTAATCCAGGAGTGGATCACTGGACAGCGGTCAAGAACATCCTGAAGTACCTGAAAAGGACTAAGGATATGTTTCTCGTATATGGAGGTGACAAAGAGCTCATCGTAAACGGTTACGTTGATGCAAGCTTTGACACTGATCCGGACGATTCTAAATCGCAAACCGGATACGTATTTACATTAAACGGTGGAGCTGTCAGTTGGTGCAGTTCTAAACAGAGCGTCGTGGCGGGATCTACGTGTGAAGCGGAATACATAGCTGCTTCAGAAGCAGCAAATGAAGGAGTCTGGATGAAGGAGTTCATATCCAATCTAGGTGTCATACCTAGTGCATCGGGTCCAATGAAAATCTTTTGTGACAATACTGGTGCAATTGCCTTGGCAAAGGAATCCAGATTTCACAAGAGAACCAAGCACATCAAGAGACGCTTCAATTCCATCCGGAATCTAGTCCAGGTGGGAGACATAGAGATTTGCAAGATACATACGGATCTGAATGTAGCAGACCCGTTGACTAAGCCTCTTCCACGAGCAAAACATGATCAGCACCAAGGCTCCATGGGTGTTAGAATCATTACTGTGTAATCTAGATTATTGACTCTAGTGCAAGTGGGAGACTGAAGGAAATATGCCCTAGAGGCAATAATAAAGTTATTATTTATTTCCTTATATATCATGATAAAAGTTTATTATTCATGCTAGAATTGTATTAATCAGAAACATAATACATGTGTGAATACATAAACAAACAGAGTGTCACTAGTATGCCTCTACTAGACTAGCTTGTTAATCAAAGATGGTTATGTTTCCTAACCATGGACAAAGAGTTGTCATTTGATTAACAGGATCACATCATTAGATGAATGATCTGATTGACATGACCCATTCCATTAGCTTAGCACCCGATCGTTTAGTATGTTGCTATTGCTTTCTTCATGACTTATACATGTTCCTATGACTATGAGATTATGCAACTCCCGTTTGCCGGAGGAACACTTTGTGTGCTACCAAACGTCACAATGTAACTGGGTGATTATAAAGGAGCTCTACAGGTGTCTCCAAAGGTACATGTTGGGTTGGCGTATTTCGAGATTAGGATTTGTCACTCCGATTGTCGGAGAGGTATCTCTGGGCCCTCTCGGTAATGCACATCACATAAGCCTTGCAAGCATTGCAACTAATGAGTTAGTTGTGAGATGATGTATTACAGAACGAGTAAAGAGACTTGCCGGTAACGAGATGGAACTAGGTATTGAGATACCGACGATCGAATCTCGGGCAAGTAACATACCTATGACAAAGGGAACAACGTATGTTGTTATGCGGTCTGACCGATAAAGATCTTCGTAGAATATGTAATAAAGTTATTATTTATTTCCTTATATATCATGATAAAAGTTTATTATTCATGCTAGAATTGTATTAATCAGAAACATAATACATGTGTGAATACATAAACAAACAGAGTGTCACTAGTATGCCTCTACTAGACTAGCTTGTTAATCAAAGATGGTTATGTTTCCTAACCATGGACAAAGAGTTGTCATTTGATTAACAGGATCACATCATTAGATGAATGATCTGATTGACATGACCCATTCCATTAGCTTAGCACCCGATCGTTTAGTATGTTGCTATTGCTTTCTTCATGACTTATACATGTTCCTATGACTATGAGATTATGCAACTCCCGTTTGCCGGAGGAACACTTTGTGTGCTACCAAACGTCACAATGTAACTGGGTGATTATAAAGGAGCTCTACAGGTGTCTCCAAAGGTACATGTTGGGTTGGCGTATTTCGAGATTAGGATTTGTCACTCCGATTGTCGGAGAGGTATCTCTGGGCCCTCTCGGTAATGCACATCACATAAGCCTTGCAAGCATTGCAACTAATGAGTTAGTTGTGAGATGATGTATTACAGAACGAGTAAAGAGACTTGCCGGTAACGAGATGGAACTAGGTATTGAGATACCGACGATCGAATCTCGGGCAAGTAACATGCCTATGACAAAGGGAACAACGTATGTTGTTATGCGGTCTGACCGATAAAGATCTTCGTAGAATATGTAGGAGCCAATATGAGCATCCAGGTTCCGCTATTGGTTATTGACCGGAGACGTGTCTCGGTCATGTCTACATTGTTTTCGAACCCGTAGGGTCCGCACGCTTAAGGTTTCGATGACAGTTATATTATGAGTTTATGAGTTTTGATGTACCGAAGTTAGTTCGGAGTCCCGGATATGATCACGGACATGATGAGGAGTCTCGAAATGGTCGAGACATAAAGATTGATATATTGGACGGCTATATTCGGACACCGGAAGTGTTCCGGGTGATTTCGGAGAAAACCGGAGAGCCGGAGGGTTACCGGAACCCTACCGGGAGAAGTAATGGGCCATATGGGCCTTAGTGGAGAGAGAGAGGGGCAGCCAGGGTGGGCCGCGCGCCTCCTCCCCCCTGGTCCGAATTGGACTAGGAGAGGGGGGCGGCGCCCCCCTTTCCCTCTCCCTCCCCACTTCTTTCCCCCTCCTAGTAGGAGTCCTACTCCTACTAGGAGGACTCCTTGGCGCGCCTATAGGACTGGCCGGCCTCCTCCCCTTGCTCCTTTATATACGGGGGCAGGGGGCACCCCTAGACACACAAGTTGATCTTCGTGATCGTTCCTTAGCCGTGTGCGGTGCCCCCTCCACCATATTCCACCTCGGTCATATTGTAGCGGTGCTTAGGCGAAGCCCTGCGACGGTAGAACATCAAGATCGTCACCACGCCGTCGTGCTGACGGAACTCTTCCCCGACACTTTGCTGGATCGGAGTCCGGGGATCGTCATCGAGCTGAACGTGTGCTAGAACTCGGAGGTGCCGTAGTTTCGGTACTTGATCGATCGGGCCGTGGAGACGTACGACTACATCAACCAAACGCTTCCGTTGTCGATCTACAAGGGTACGTAGATCACACTCTCCCCTCTCGTTGCTATGCATCACCATGATCTTGCGTGTGCGTAGGAAATTTTTAAAAATTACTACGTTCCCCAACAGCATCTTCCCAAATATCAATGTTGTGACCATTTCCAACATGCCAAATATAACCAAGATTTAGACAATTAACCCCTGTCATAATATTTTGCCAAGTAAAAGAAAAGCCCTTTGTTAGCTTTGTATTCAATAAATCATCGTTTGGGAAATATTTAGCTCTCAACACGGTCGCACATAAGGAGTCTTGATTCTCAATAATACGCCACGCTTGTTTTGCCAGCATTGCTAGGTCGAAACAATGAATATCCTGGAATCCCTAATTAAGCACCCCTCCTGTAGACCTAAGCACTTTGTGCTTAAAAAAACTCAATTTATGTTAGTAAGGACCTCCTTAAACACCTTGCATTGTACCGTCGTACGTGGCCTTACTTCCCAGCCAGAACACGGGGATCTGCCCATGTCACCTTTCATGGCATTGCCGGGGGAAAAAAATCTTTCATGGCATTGGCCTATGGTACCATCACACCTGCCCTTGCAGGTTCAACGTTACCTGCAAAAGAGAGACCCCAGCATGCTCGAGCACAAGCAGAATCCCATGCCACATACTACTGTAAAAGTAAAACTCTGATTTTCAGTTTGAACTTGCTATCCCTCTTCACCCTTGAACATTTGCCAAAGAGCAGAGCAGGGAGAGCTTCTGCGCCGGTTTATTTGTCTTTTTACATGCAGTCCAGCAAACACAAAGCACAACCCAAACATCTAGACACAGACTGACACACTACTATAACACACTCCTATCTTCTTCTTCCCACAAAGGGCACACAGACAGACAGACAGACAGACAGACGACTCTCTTCTTCCAGTTTCGACAACACAAACAACTACAAACAGCACGGAGTTTCTTTCCCCCTACTACATCTACAACAGACTGACAGACAGACACATGCATCGCTGGGGGTTGGTTCAGGCTCTCCACAGCCTGCAGACACAGCTTCTTTCGCTCGCTCGCTCAGAGCCCCATCAGGTGGTCGAGGCCCCCGTGAGGGCCTCCCCCACCCATGCCGCCGAGAGAGCCCCCGCCTCCCATGCCGCCACCAAGAGAGCCTCCTCCACCCATGCCGCCGAGAGAGCCCCCGCCCCCCATGCCACCACCGAGAGAGCCTCCGCCGCCCATGCCACCAAGAGAGCCTCCGCCGCCCATGCCCCCAAGAGAGCCTCCCCCGCCCATGCCGCCGAGAGAGCCTCCTCCGCCCATACCAGTGTGGGAGCTTCCCCCGCCCATGCCGGCGATCGACATGTTGCTCAGCAGCTGCTGGAGCCACCGCCTTGTAACGTTGTCATCCTGCGTCCATGGGTAAAGATATAGGCGTCAGTAAACGATCCAAACTGTCCCGGTGCAGATATGCCAAGCTTGTCTATCTAGCTAGGGAAAGCACGAGCTGGGGAACACACAAGAAGGAAGTTGTTGAATGTCCCGTCCTTCAGCACGGTGGGGAGGCAACTGTTGAGCGCAGCACAAGCCCTGCATAACATCACATACAGAGACTTAGGAACTGCCAGTTATACAGGCTGTGATTTTGACAGATGTGCTACCATTACCAACCTCTGGTTCTCTGTCAGCCTGAGGTAGCAGCGGATTATGTGCTTCAGCAATCTTGCAGACGGCTGTTCAGCAAGCGCCTGGACCATCTGTGCTAAAACAGTGGCCACAGCAAAGAAACGCTCAGCGGTCGCGCAGATGTAACGCAGCCCAATGTCATCAAGCAGAATCTTTTGAACAATAAAGGTGGCCACCTGCAAGTAACAGTAACCTCGGCAGAGTTAGTGAGACTGATGCACTTACTACAGATCTCTCGGAGTAAAGAGATCCCAACAATCTAGTAAAAAGCTATCTATGGAAGCTTTAAGTACATCATGGCTCAACAACCAGTTTAGAGTTTCTTCTTGCCATCGACATCGTTATTTATTAGCTACCAACAAGGTAATTTAAATAATACAAATTTATAATAATTGTTAAAAGATAAAATACTCCAGTAAGGAAGATGAAAAGGATGAATGAAGCAACCTACAGAAGGCAGCTAACACAGATAATCACAGCAATTCATACCATAACCAAATTAGGTTGCAGCATGATTTCAGTGTTGCACCATGCAAATTTCGCATAAGATTAATTAACCATGCCGATGCATTGTCAAAGGCTACAAAGCATAGAATCAGAACTAGATGATCATCATTAGACTTAGATTTATAAAAGGGGTTGAGTTCATACTGTTTTGGAAAGTTCACTGCCCATCTCCATAGTACGCAGACACAGAGGGATTATTTCAGTTTGAAGCAGAAACCCAATGACTTCAGAATCGTCAACCTGCATATATCAAAAACAAAGCAAAAGAAATACTCTTATGATATGCAAATCGAATATCCAAAAGAAGAAATAATAGAATTTCTAACAAATCATTAGCCTGTTTGGTTCAAAAATAATAGTTCCTGTTGGGATTCCTGGGATCCAATCCCAACTAGTCCATTTGATTAAAACGACTGGATTACTGGAATGAAAATACCAAAAGAACAAGATATAGTCTACCAAAGAAAAAATACAGCCAATCTCCATCACTGTTCAACCCTCTCACCATTTAAAGCAAAAAATCTATATGGACCATCCATTCCTAGTTTGCATAAGTATCTAGTTTTAATTTACCTTCACAAGAGCACCAATAACACCCAAGCTGGTAAGCCTCAAGTACTCAAAAGGTCTTGTCTTGCTGGTAGTATTCAGGAACGGGTACAGGTACAGTGGGATGTGAGCTGCAAAGGAAAAGAAAGAAGACTCAATTATTAACCACTGCAAGTTAAGATTTACTTATTCTGTAAAGTCATCAAAATGAGGAAAGCCTTTTAACAATAAACAATGGAAATATTTAAGACTTGGCATAGAAACAGTGGCACTCAGTACCATTCAAGAACGGGATCCTGGTGTCAGGGTGTGAAGCAACACACTGCATTAAAAAAAAGTAAAATGAAATTGAGGGGCGGATGGCAAGCAAGTATGATATGAAAGCAGTAGTATTCTCAATCCACCACAAGGCCCACCAGGAGTGAGGGTTTCCTTTTCTTTCTCATGTAAAAGCATACCTGAAGAAGTGCAAGTGCATTGCAGACACGGTTTGATGCAACTGGCGACAAAGTAGGAGGTGAAAGTGAAGGGTAGATTGACACAATCTCCTGCATAAATTTTCAAAACAGCAAGACAGACTGAATAAGGAAAATGTGCAGAACCATCAATAAATTTCATATTGAAAGAATCAATACACATGCACAACCACCCTAACTTAAATAACAAGAACTGCACAAGTACATATTTAGAACTGTGCAATAATTGTAACCTACCTGGAGCAGTGCAGCAACGGTGCCAAAGGAGTGCCACAGCAGTGGAGCAAGGTCTTGAAAAATCTCTCGCTTCTGAAAGAGGAAAACTGAGAAACAGATTAGACAATGAATTTTCACCTCCTGCGTCCCAGATTTGCTGCCATACTCTAAATGTTAAAGTAAAATAGTTCCATGTATCAACTGTCCAGTTTGGGATATTTTCTTTGGAAAGTTGATGTTTCACTAAGAAAAGAATGATGATGCTTGCATTAGTGGCTCATACCATGGGTTCACACTTTTGGTAGATAAAGAAGTGACAGAAAAAAATACTATACTAACTAAACTTCATCACTTATCTAGATAATCTGCAGAAGTAGAACAGACTATTTCTAACATATAAATGTCTTCCTATATAGTTTAAACTGTTTAGATTTCTTAACACCACCTCCTGATAAGTTTGCAAAGGCATCAATAGGACAGGATTTCACAAAGTTTACACTCCCCACCCACCTGTCCTTGAACAGGGTATCTCCACCAGATACTATAATTAAATGTGCACAGCCGAATACAGACCTTGCAGCCTGCTCCAGCACAAAAATATTCATTGGAAGTTCACTTTTACCAAGAAACAAATTCATCAGGAAGCAGGGGGGATTAACAAAGATACACTTCTTGTGGTATTCACTCCTAAGAGATTGTATATGATAACTGCAGTATTTTCCATTTTATTCAGGGGTACTATAACATAAATGGGCACATGTCTTGTCGTATTCAATCCTAATAGAACAACATATAAGATAATGACAGCACTTTCCATTTTAATCAGAGCAAGCAGAACTAAAATGAATACAGTTATCCAATGCACACATCCAAACTGCCATCCAAGTGTGTCCAACAGAGATCAGCAACCATTCCCGCTACGGGTGCTAATAACAGGTACAGCATAGCACATGTTTAAAGAATGTATCATAATAAAAACTACAAAAATCACATACCAAACCATACTTGCTTTCGCTACATATCTACAAGTCTACAGCAAGCTAAAGGACTGCACAAAATCACCCAATTCTCTTCATACTCCAGATATGAGCAGGCAGAGTTGCACTAAATTACCAAACACCACAAGCAAGCCATAGAATCGCCCTAGGGAGATCGGAGAGCAACATTTCCATACCAAGCACGGATCAAAGATAACAGACAAAGACGGGCGTGCACTGATCTATACCCTATAACCTTAGATCACCACGTGAGCCGATTTACCCATAGCGAACTGCCCTGCAGCTGACATCAGATAGGTCATCAGGGTCCCGAATCTACTTTCGCCTAGACACAACATTGTAGCACCAAGGTCGCAGCTTTACCAACCACCACATGACGCATACAGATCGCCCGATTCCCCACCGCAAATCCGAGACTTAAACATCCACCAGGAAGCTACAAACGCGAAATTTTAATCGACGGGGAGGGCTAGTGGGAAGCGCGGGCTTCTCCGCGGCGGCAGGGCGGGGGGCAGGGGGAGGAAACGACCTTGGAGAGCTCGAGGAGGGCGTTCTCGCGCAGCTCCGGGTCGCAGAGGTCGAGCACGAGCTGCTCCGCGGACACCATCTTCCGGTCCCTCCCCCCGGCGGGCGGCGCCGCGGCCGACGAGCCGGACGGGGGCGGGAGCGGGGGCGGGGAGGGCGCGCCGAAGGAGGGGCCGGCGGCGAGGGACGGGCAGATTCGCCATTGAGGAGGGTGAGGAAAAACTGAGGAGGTGGTCAGGGGAAGGAGGAGAGGCTGTGCCCCCCGGAGGGAAGGTTATACTAGAAGCGGTATGCTACGAGGAGGGGCAGGACAGGGAATCGGCGGCGGTTTCCAACTTTGCTCCTTGTCTTCAAACGGAGACGAAATTTTCCCAGCCGTCCTTTCCAATGCCTTGTAATGGTGTTGCACGCATCCTACTCATCATGTTTGGAAGCTGCCATGGCGGCCAGGCATGAATTCGGCTCGACTCGTCGGTGGGTGTCTATCTCACTCCTTCCTCGGCGCACCTGCTCGCCACCTAATAATGTTTGTTGTTTTGTCCGGTGGGCGATTGTCCCACTACTTTCTCGGTGCACCTGCTCGCCACCTAACATCGTTTGTTGTTTTGCCCGGCCGGCGTTTGTCCCCACTCCTTCCTCGGTGCACCTGCTCGCCACCTAACATTGGTTGCGTTGTTTTGACGACCTCCGTCGACCTCACGCTTTCGAGACCTTTGCCGTCTTTATGTCGGCCTTCTCCTCCGTCATCGTCGCCGTCGATGTTTAATCTCCCTTCGGAATCTCCGGCGCCGGAGACGATACAGAGGAAGTGGCGTCGCCACTCAAGACATGTAGAGAAAACATCGAATTAATGGTCAGTGGGTTCAGGATGAACCCAATGACTCCTTTATCAATCATGAAACAAGTATTTTAAAACATGTAAACAATTGGTAAATGAATTCAATATAAATTTCGAGCGATGTTGCTCACGATGAAGATCAATGCAGAAGAGTGGGTGAACGGTACCTTCATGTATTGATTTGTTGTTATCACTTTGTGCGTTGTCGCTCTTTTTACCTAACTCGGTAAAAACGAGCGCTATATTCATGACTAGTCTGATATTTTGATGAACATGGAAACAATAGCATGATTTCAATATTATCTTTAATGTCCTCCTAAAAACATATCTTTAATGTAAGACTGACTTGTGAAGGACGATTAGCATCAAAAATAAGATTCTAACTTATTCTTGTCATACTCCAGACACAAGCACGCAGAGTTGCACTAAATTACCCAACATACCACAAGCTAGTCATGGAATCGCTATTGGGGGTCGGAAAGCACCATTTCCATACAAAACACGGAACAAGGAGTAAGAGGGAAAGACAAGATGTGCATTGATCTATACCCTAGAACCTAGATACCACATGAGCAGATTTGCCTACTTAATTGCACAACAACTGATATCGGATAGATCACCAGGGTCCCCAATCTACTTTCGCCTAAACACAACATTGCATCACCAAGGTCGCATCTTTACCAACCACCACACGACACATACAGATCTCCCGATTCCCCGCCGCAAATCCGACCCATAAACACCTACTAGAGATCTACAAAACGCGAAATCTTCCTCAACGGGGAGAGCTAGAGAGAATCGTGGGGCTCTCCGCGGTGGGAGGGAGGGGTGGGGGAAGTAAGCGACCTTGTAGAGCTGGCGGAGGGCGTCCTCACGCAACTTCGGGTCACAGAAGTCGATCACGAGCTGCTCCGCGGGAACCTTATTCCAGTCCTTCCCCCTAGCAGCCGGCGTCGCGGTCGACGGCCCGTACGGGGTGGAGGCGGAGGCGGGGAGGAGGGGCCGGTGGCGAGGGACGGAGGCAGATCTGCCATTGAGGAGAGGAGGGAGTAGTGGCGTGAGGGGGAAAATGGGGAGGTGGTCAGGAGGAGGAGTAGCTCTGCCCCGCGAAGGGTGAGGTTATACTAGAAGCGATATGCTGTCAAGAGGGGCAGCCCAAAGAATCGACAGTCGTTTTCCACTTTGCTCATTTGTCTCTAAATAGATGAAACATTTTTTTGGCCATCTTTTTAATGCCTTGTTGTGGTATCACACGCATCCTAAAACTTGCCATAGCAGTCAGGACATGAATTCAGTTGGACTAGTCGGTGGATCTATTTTTCTAGCCGTCCTTTCTAATGGCTTGCGATGGTATCACACGCATCCTAGAAGCTGTCATGGCAGCCAGGGCATGAATCCAGCTGGACTCGTTGGTGGATTCATTTCTCCAATTGTCCTTTCTAATGCATTACTATGGTATCACACGCATCCTAGAAGCTGCCACGGCAGCCAGAGCATGGATCCAACTGGACTTGTCAGTCGATGTTTGTCCCACTCCTTACTCATCCCACCTACTCCCCACCTATGGTTGTTTGCGTTGTTTTGCCGATCTTTGTCGATCTAACATTTCCCGAGACCTACTTCTTCTTTGTGAAGGTCTTCTTCATCATAGTCGTCTCTTATGAGTGATATTTTTACACTCCTCTACCCTTGGTTTAAACAGATATATTTCATTAAAACTGCTATATTCACTCCGATATTGCTACTAATGTCTAATGTTGGGGATATAACCCCATGGTGTAACCCGCCCAAGAGGGGCCGAGTTACATTGTTGGCGATTCATAAGTGAAAGCCTAAGTAGGCCCAAGAAGCCAAGACCTGAGAGACTGGAGGCAGCTTACAAGGTGGGCCAGTTGGAGGCCCAAGACCCGAAGATGGCACATAACCTGGAGGTGTGAGCCGCCCCATGGCGACTTTCCTAGCAAGGCAAGGTGACTTAGACTAGGGTCGGTTACATTATACGATCCGACCCGGACTCTTGTAAGCCTAGGGCCTCAACCTGTGTATATGAAGGCGAGACCCTGCGACGGGTTAACTCAAGTTACAATCAATCGAGAGCTAGGTTAAGCGATTCTGCTCCCTTATAATCGATACTCAATCAATACAACACCAAGAAGGAAGTAGGCTTTTACCTCCTCGGTGAGGGGCCAAACCTGGGTAAACTCGTGTCTCTCCTCCCATTCAACCCCTTTAAGCTAACCACCGTAGCCATGGCCTCGCACCTAAGTCCTTTCACGAGGGCATCTGTCGTGACAAAACCATGATAGTTGGCGCCCACCGTGGGGCGTGCATGGTGGTTTCGAGTTGTTGAAGGGCTCTTTCCCAGGGATCGAGGGACACGTCCTTGGCAGGATGACCAAGAGTCGCCGCGACAAGCTCTACATCGACGACGCTAGCTGGGGCCCTGAGGCCGACTCAATTGAATACGGGTATCGTGTCCCCTTCGGCAAAATTCACGTCTTCATCGGTAAGATCGGTGAAAGTGAAACTATCCCTGGGTGGTTTTGGTAATTCCTAACAACATATAGCTCATTGAACTAATGCTCTTTCAAGGTGATCATTTCAGAAAGTTCAATGATTGGCATGGCATGGACTAGGAATGTGGACCCCTCAAAATGCTAAGGACACATATTGGCTCAAGCTCAAGACTCTACATTTTCATTTTTAGTGATCCAAGTTCACATTGAGTCCATAGGAAAAGCCAATACTATTAGAAGGGGATGAGGTGTTGCTTAATGGCTTGCTTGCTCAAAATGCTTAGTGATATGCTCCAAAAGCCCTCAACCACTTTCTCATACCCACATATGTCCCAAACCAAAAGTCAAACTCGGCCCCACCGATTTTATCTATCCGGCGCCACCGAGTTCACTTGACATAGCCACTACCAAAAACCCTAGTCAGTTCGATCTCACCGATAGGGATCTCAGTCTCACGAGATGGGATTGCAAACTCTCTGTTTCCCTTCGTAACGTTTCGGTCTAAACGAGATGAGCGACCGATCCCACTGAGTTCACAATGCAAACTCTCTATTTCCCTTGCGTAACGTTCGGTCTCACCGAAATGAGCGATTCAGTCCCACCGAGTTTGCCTGACCAACTCTCGGTTTGCCTATTACAGAAATTGGTCTTACTGAGTTTATGTGATCGGTCTCACCGAGATTACGTTATGCCCTAACCCTAATGAAATCGGTCCCACCAAAAATCTTAACGTTCACACTTCGAACTAAATCGGTCTGACCGAGTTTCATGATTCGGTCTCACCGAGTTTGGTAAATTGCGTGTAACCGTTAGATTTTGTGTGGAGGCTATATATACCCCTCCACCCACTACTCCATTCGTGGAGAGAGCCATCAGAACTTGCCTACACTTCCAGCATACATTTTCTAAGAGAGAACCACCTACTCATGTGTTGAGACCAAGATATTCCCATCCAACCACAAGAATCTTGATCTCTAGCCTTCCCCAAGTTGCTTTCCACTCAAATCATCTTTCCACCAAATCCAAATCAGTGAGAGAGAGTTGAGTGTTGGGGAGACTATCATTTGAAGCATAGGAGCAAGGAGTTCATCATCAACACACATCTATTACCTTTTGGAGAGTGGTGTCTCCTATATTGGTTAGGTGTCACTTGGGAGCCTCCGACAAGTTTGTGGAGTTGAACCAAGGAGTTTGTAAGGGCAAGGAGATCGCCTACTTCGTGAAAATCTACCCAAGTGAGGCAAGTCCTTCGTGGGCGATGGCCATGGTGGGATAGACAAGGTTGCTTCTTCATGGACCCTTCATGGGTGGAGCCCTCCGTGGACTCGCACAGCCGTTACCCTTCGTGGGTTGAAGTCTCCATCAACGTGGATGTACGATAGCACCACCTATCAGAACCACACCAAAAATCTCCGTGTCTACATTGCGTTTGCTCCCTCCAAACTCCTCCCTTTACCTTCATGTGCAATGTTTTTACATTCCGCTGCTATAATCTTAGACTAGCATGTGTAGGTTTATTGCTTGACTTGTGCTAAGTTGCTAAAATATGCCAAGACTTAAAATTGGGAAAAGGATAGATTTTTATTTGTTCAAGTAGTCTAATCACCCCCTGTCGGTGTAAACCGGCGGATCTCGGGTAGGGGGTCTCGAACTGTGCGTCTAGGCCGGATGGTAACAGGAGACAAGGGACACAATGTTTTACCCAGGTTTGGGCCCTCTTGATGGAGGTAAAACCCTACGTCCTGCTTGATTAATATTGATGATATGGGTAGTACAAGAGTAAATCTACCACGAGATCAAGGAGGCTAAACCCTAAAATCTAGCCTATGGTATGATTATTGTATGATGAAGTTGTCCTACGGACTAAAACCCTCCGGTTTATATAGACACTGGAGAGGGTTAGGGTTACACAAAGTCGGTTACAATGGTAGGAGATCTTGAATATCCGCATCGCCAAGCTTGCCTTCCACGCCAAGGAAAGTCCCATCCGGACACGGGACGGAGTCTTCAATCTTGTATCTTCATAGTCCTGGAGTTCGGCTGAAGGTATAGTCCGGCTACCCGAACACCCCCTAATCCAGGACTCCCTCAGTAGCCCCTGAACCAGGCTTCAATGACGACGAGTCCGGCGCGCAGATTGTCTTCGGCATTGCAAGGCGGGTTCCTCCTCCAAATTCTTCATAAAAGTTTGTAAACACCAAGAGTAGTGTCCGGCTCTGCAAAATAAGCTTCCACGTATTGCCATAGAGAGAATAATATTAACACAAATCTAATCTGCTGACGTATTCCGTAGCGTGATATCACACTACGGCCAAGCCTTTATTCGAATCGTTTTCACTTCTCCACCTCAGCGTGTTTTGCGAGGCGGTTTCCTTGGCACGTCTTGTCAAAGCAGAGATCATGTCCCCTTTGTTTACGGGATTCTCGTTAATACGGACGTGGGTAACCCAACCGCGCCACTTATCACGGCGCTTGGGAGGCAAGTGAGTTTTACTAGGCTGGTGGGGACGCATAGTCGCATCCGCCCATATAAGGGGATAAGGATTCCACCTTTTTACCTACGCCTTCTTCCTCCTTTGCCTATCCATCTTCTGCGCACCCGAGCTCCAGCACCCAAGCCCGCACTTCCTACCTCAACCCTCTCCAACAATGTTCGGAGCGGGAGGCAAGTGGATGGTCTCCTCCATTACGGAGGGCCATGTCAAAAGGTTAAGGAAGGCTGGATACTTGTCCAAAGACATCGCGCACCGGCTTCCTGGGGAGGGGCAGCTTCTCCCCACCCCAAGGCCCCATGAGAGGGTAGTATTTCTTCCCCACTTCCTCCGCGGACTGGGTTTTCCTCTCCACCCATTTGTCCGCGGGCTCATGTTCTACTATGGCCTAGATTTCCACGATCTGGCCCCGAACTTCATCCTCAATATCTCAGCGTTTATCGTCGTGTGCGAGGCTTTCCTCTGCATTCGCCCCCATTTCGGCCTCTGGCTCAAGACCTTCAACGTCAAGCCAAAGGTGGTGCGCGGCAACCAGGTGGAGTGCGGAGGTGCCATGGCGGGCAAAATTGCCAACGTCCTATGGCTAGAGGGCTCCTTTATGGAGACCTTGAAGGGGTGGCAGTCATGGTGGTTTTACATCACCGAGCCACGCGATCCGAAGTGGATCGGAGCCCCTGAATTCTGATCTGGACCCCCTACACGGTTCACGTCCTAGAAGGAGACGAGCTTGTCGTGGGGCGACGAAGAAGAGTTGACCGGACTGCAAAAATGCGTCCAGTCCCTGGTGAACAAGCAGCTCAAGCTTGTCAACGTAATCCAGGTCATGCTCGTCCGCCGGATCCTTCCGTGTCAAGAATGGGACTTCAATTTGTGGGAGTTCAACCCGGCGCAGCACCGAACTCTGAGCAGGCTCTTCGACACGACGTACGAAGATGTCTAGAGGGGGCTAACCAAAGGCGCCGAGGCGCCGAGGATCCCACATCCGCCTCCGAAGACCGCGGATTCAGCTCGCAGCGTCCTGCTGGCGAGGTAAGATATTTCCATATTTTACAGGATGTTAAGTTTTTTCATAGTTTGACTCTATGCAGGATCTAAACTCCCTCACCTTTGACAGGATTGGCGGGAGAAGTCCAGACAGATTAACTGTCTGGCTCCCTTGCTCGAAGACCCAGCCCCTACTCTCCTAGAGAAGCTGCTGGTTCCGGCACCTTATGTGGTGCCGGAGAAGAAGGCCAAGAAGAAGAAGGCCACGGGGACTCGAAAGAGTTCCCGGCATATGGTGGTGTCGGACTCGTCATCCGACGAGTCCAAGACGCACTCCTCTCATGAAGACGAGGAGGAAGAAGAAACCTCTCCCCCTCCAGCGGGGGGAGGAAAGAAGAGGAAGGCCGCCCTAGTAGGGGAGGCCGAGGGGTCCAAGAAGAGGAAAACCCCTCCGCCGGACTACGTCCCCTACGCCGACGAGGACGAAGAGGAGTGGCCGGACAGGGCCAAGCGTCCGGCGAGATCGTAAGTGTTCGGATACCAGAGTAACTCGTGATATTCCTTTTGTTGCACAGCTTTCCCTAATGTCGGATATAATCATGCAGTCCGCCCAAGGACGGGCTCGACGAGTCGTCGAGCGGCTCCGGATTCACGGACTGGATTCAGTTTCCGGCTGCTGCTTCCCCCTGTGCCGCGGATGACGCCGAAGTGGCATCGCGACAAGCTCCGGGGCGAGAGGAGGTGGTCCAGGAGGAGCCACGAGGCGACCTCCCGGACTCCAGGAGTGAAGGGGACAAGACCCCCCTGGGCTCCAAGTCCGGCTTTAAGCCGGACACTGCGCCAGAATCATCAACGGTTCTGGACCGCGGTAGGCGAACTCCTGCCAAGAGGAGCAAGCCTACTGAGCCGGCGTCCTCCGTCCAACCGGAGGCGCCGGACAATCTGCTGGAGGAGCTTAAGGGCGCCTCCATCGACGAGGAGCACCGTGCCATCATGAGTACGGTGGTCCAGAAGGTTCGGTCCGCCAAAAGCGGACTGACTGAAGCTTGTGCTAGCCTTCTAACAGGCTTCGAGGTAAGTAAAAATATGTAAAAATATTACCGTATAGACAGTAGCCCCTGATGCTCTGTTTGGCGTTCGGAAAGAAAAGCCGAATAGAGGATCTATTAAATATCGCAGGAGTCTAACTAAAAAGGAGTCAATATACGTATGCAGGCTTCGCTGCTGGCCACCGCCGCACTGACTGCGGAGGTGGGTGCCCTGAAGCAGGGCCTCGAGCGGACCGAGCAAGAGCTCGGCCTTGCCAAACGGCAGCTCGAGGAGAAAGAAGGTAAGAGATACCTTATAGAAAAAATGCCTATAGGAAGGCGCAATTGCAAAAAATGACAGGAGTATACTGCTTATTGTAGGGGCCACAACTGAGGTGGCGACCCTCAAGCAGGCGCTGTCCGAGGCCGAGAAGAAAGCGGCCACGGAGCGCGCCGAGCGGGAGAAATTTGAGGCGCAGGTCGGCGAGGTGCAGCAAGAGCTTCAGGTCTCATGCAAAAACATGAGAGTTTGGAGCTCGACTCGAAGACGCGAGCGTCCGAGCTTGCTGCGGCCCTTAAAACTGCCAAATCTGCCAAGGCCGAAGCCCAGAAGGCCCTCCAGGAATTGGATGCGGTGAAAAAGATAGCGGCGGGTAAGGCATTCTATGCAAAGCAGACATATAAAAGTAAACTACTTGTTACTTACCCGAATCCGGAGCTCTCCAGGGGCATTCGCAGATCTTCCCCGCAGCGTATCCGATGCCGCCGCATTCTACCGAGCCGAGGAAGGCAGCTCGACGGAGAAGGTGTTCTGGTCTCAGTACGCTGAGGCCGGACACCCTGTGCCCTTGAGCGACCAGCTGAAGCAGCTGGTCGAGCTCCACAAGGCGGCCGAACAGGCCCTGAAGGGCTTCATAGTTCGGCTGTGGCCTGGAGAGGCCCTGCCTGGGAGCTACTTCGGACTGGTGCGGCGGCTGGTGGAGGCTTGTCCAAGGCTCGAGGTCATCAAGCGCTCCGTCTGCATCGAAGGTGCCCGTAGGGCCCTTGCCCGTGCAAAGGTGCACTGGGGTAAGCTGGACGGTGAGAAGCTTGTGAGGGACGGGCCGCCGCCGGGGAAGGAGCATCGCAAGCCCGAGAACTATTACAAGGATGTTCTGGCCGGTGCCCGCCTTATGGCGGATGAATGCCACAGGATGTAATTTTTGAATGAACTCGCTCGTGTTATCCTGTGCGCTGAAAACTTGTTCATATGCGCTAAGCAATGCTTGAATTTAAAATATTACTTTCTGTGCGGCCGTTTATCAAAAAATTGAGAGATGGCCAGTCGTCGGCTTCTGCCCCCATGCCACTAGTGCTGGGGTGTTCGGGATAAACCTGAGCGCTCTTTTTCCCATGATTGGGTCCGTCGAGGGAGGCGCTCAGCACAACGAACAAGGAAATCGGACTATAATTCTTGAACACTCTCACTTAGCCATAGAACTCTATAATTTTAAATTTCGGCGAAGCCCCTAGTATTCGGAAGACCGAGTTCGGGGCGCTATCCATGCCTTGGCCAGACAAAGCCGGTTCCTTGCTCGAAGCGGCATAAGTCTTTAAGGACTCAAAAAACCCTCCTCGAACAGCGACCGGTCTCTCACCTCCATCATGACAGTTCAGTTTTAGCTTTCTCCACTGAGGTGCTCGGCCAGCTCAACTAGGGCACAATCGCAGTGGTTCTCCTAGTGCTAACCTTTTCCGATATAGCGGAACGTTAAGGCACCAAAACATAGGAGCCGGGCAAAAAACCCAACTATTGACCCCAAATCATTGATTTCGGAGCCGATGCATATAGTGCTATAAGTTCGGGGTGCCGCACTGTGAAAGTGGAAGAGCTTCTCACGCCATATTGATGGTACTAAAGCCCCTGGGCGTATTTTGCCGTACCACATTGTACGGAATGCAGCATGTTATTAATAAACATATATATAAAGAGAGGTAATTGCAAAAAATAGACAAAAGGCTATGCATTTGTTTAATAGAAAGGCTGCTATGAAAGCGGAACGATACAAATAGTGGATAAGCAAAATAAATTGGACTATTTAACATGTCCTGGCCAGGGGCAGGCCCGGAATTGTATTAAAAACAGGTATACTGCTCCACAATAGAGACCACCTGGGTTCCATAATGCGCGTGGCTTGTCTGCTTCCCTGGATCTTGCATCGTTTGTGCGGCAGTTGAATTGCCGAACGGGTCGTCCGAAGTATGGAGTCCTGAGAGTAAGAGAAAAAAAGAAGGGAATTCCGGCAGCCCCTGGTGCGGTTTAAGCCGTTAATTTTCGGGCGTGCCATGATAGTGCCCCTTCCCTTGTGCCCCATGGTATTTCAAGAGCGTAGTTATGTACGCGAAGCGCTGTTTCGCCTATATCGCGAGGCTAGGGGTTGGGGGCGCATGCCTACGCTAGCTCGGATCGTTGCCAGGCGTCTTGTTGTTAGGTACTCCAGCACGCTTGACAGTGTCCGGATTTTTGAAGGCCGAAACTAGAGAACTGCCTAGAGAGGCTGTTCTTTTGGTTACTTCTGCTGCGAGCGCTGCCGTGTGCTCCTCCATTCGAGGGACGCGTTCAGTGTTCCATTGACCCGTGATTACTCCTTCTTAGGGCCTGGCCATTGAGCTGAGGTATGCATAGTGCCGGTACCGTGTGAATTTGCGATGCCGGTTCGCCCGAGCAGTGCGTGATAGCCACTACGGAACGGGACTATGTCGAAGATTAACTCCTCGCTTCGGAAGTTATCCGGAGATCCGAAGACCACTTCCAGTGTAACTGAGCCTGTACAGTTGGCTTCTACACCTGGTATGACGCCTTTAAAGGTCGTTTTGGTGGGCTTGATCCTCGAGGGATCTATGCCTTTCATCTTTCGCACTGTATCCTGGTAAAGCAGGTTCAGGCTGCTGCCGCCGTCCATGAGGACTCTTGTGAGATGAAATCCGTCAATGATTGGGTCTAGAACCAATGCGGCGAAGCCGCCGTGACGGATGCTAGTGGGGTGGTCCCTTCGATCAAAGGTGATCGGGCAGGAGGACCATGGGTTGAACTTTGGGGCGACCGGCTCCATCGCATATACGTCCCGTAACGCACGCTTCCGCTCCCTCTTGGGGATGTGGGTTGCGTATATCATGTTCACCGTCCGCACTTGCGGGGGAAATCCCTTCTGTCCACTGTTGTTCGGCGGCCTGGGCTCCTCCTCGTCGTCGCTATGCAGCCCCTTGTCTTTGTTTTCGGCTCTTAACTTGCCTGCCTGCTTGAACACCCAACAATCCCTGTTGGTGTGATTGGCTGGCTTTTCGGGGGTGCCATGTATCTGGCACAAGCGGTCGAGTATTCGGTCCAAACTGGACGGGCCCTGAGTATTTCTTTTTGAATGGCTTTTTGTTGACCGGATTTGTAGCCTCGGAATCCGGCATTAACTGCCGTATCCTCGTTGCTGTCGCTGTTAACGCGGCGCTTTTGTTTGTTCCGACGCGACCTGTCACTTTTGTCCTTGGTATTCGAATTACCAGTGTTCTTGGTTAAGTTGTTACTGCGAGCTAGCCAGCTGTCTTCTCCCGCGCAAAAGCGGGTCATGAGTGTCGTGAGGGCTGCCATAGATTTCGGCTTTTCCTGTCCCAGGTGCCGGGCCAGCCACTCGTCACGGATATTATGCTTGAAGGCCGCTAAGGCCTCTGCGTCCGGACAGTCGACTATCTGGTTTTTCTTTGTTAGGAACCGTGTCCAGAATTGCCTGGCCGATTCTTCTGGCTGCTGAATTATGTGGCTTAGGTCATCGCGTCCGGTGGTCGCACATAAGTGCCCTGGAAGTTGTCAAGGAATGCGGCTTCCAGGTCCTCCCAAGAACCGATTGAGTTTGCTGGCAAGCTGTTAAGCCAATGCCGGGCCGGTCCCTTAAGTTTGAGTGGGAGGTATTTGATGGCGTGTAGATCATCGCCGCGGGCCATGTGGATATGAAGGAGATAATCCTCGATCCATACCGCAGGATCTGTTGTGCCATCGTACGATTCGATGTTTACGGGTTTGAAGCCCTCAGGGATTTTATGATCCATTACTTCATCTGTGAAGCATAGTGGGTGTGCGGCGCCTCTGTATTGGGCTATATCACGACGCAGCTCGAAGGAGCTTTGTCTGTTGAGTTCGGCCCGGCCGGATTCATTGCGTCCGGAGTGACGATCACCGTCACGTGCCGTGGGGCGCCTGCGCGATCCGTAGATCGATCTTGTTTGCCTTGCCTTGTCCTCCAGGATGTCGCGCAGGTCGGGCGCATTTTCCCGTGCCTTAGTATGCTTGACGCGGCCGGGGCATGGCTTGAGTGGAGGGCCAGAGGCCTCTCTGTCATGGCACGAGGTGGCCGGTCGGCCATGTCATGCGCTGGTGATGTAGGTGCTTCCTCCTCTAGTCGGGGTAGCAGCCTGCGCTTTGGGTAACTCTTGGAGGGGCGTTCGAGTTCATACTCTTCGGCCGCAAGGACTTCAGTCCATCTGTCAGCTAGCAAATCCTGATCAGCTCTAAGCTGTTGCCACTTTTTCTTGAGGCTGCTTACCGTGGCCATGAGCCTGCGTTTAAAACACTCTTGTTCGGCAAGATCCTCTGCATGACGAAACTCGTCGTCGTCGAGGCTTGCCTCGTCTTCGGAGGGAGTATAATTATCGTCCTCAACCTCTTGGTCCGCCGCCTCTCGTGAGGGCTGGCTTCTCTGTCCTCCTGTGCCGAATTTTGCTGGAGGGGGTGTTCTTCGGCGCTATCCGGAGTAGTATTATCTCCCGTGCCGGAATCACGTTTTTGCTTTGGCGGGATTTAGAGCGGCGCCGCTGACGCTGGCGCTTGGGCTGTTTCTTAGAGGTATCGTCCACCGCTGTTCCATCGCCATCTCCATCCTTTGGAGTGTCCACCATATATATGTCATATGACGAGGTGGCCTTCCAACGCCCTACAGGTGTTGGTTCTTGTTCGTCTCCTGCATCATTGTCCATGCCGTCGATGTCTTCAGGGTCGGGAACGAAGGGGTCAAAAAAAAGTGCCCCCCAATTTTTTTTGGTTCGGGTTAAAAAAAAGTCGTCGACAAAGGTGTTTGGCTTTACGGGACAAAAAGTTTGGGGGGTGGGGTGGGAGTGGTGTGCTCTTTTGTATTTCTAAATGAGTTTTGAGTGTATACTTTTATTTATTTTATCAGTCGTGCTATTGATGTATGTCTTTTCAATTTTGTATTCATCTTTATGTTTGTTATGCTTTTTTCCTTTGTTCCGGTTCGTCTTATTGAAGTGGGCTTTTAATTTATCCTCATTTTGTCTTTCTCCTTCTCTGTATTAGGGACCTCGTTTATGCACGTGTTTTGCTTCTGTTCATGGGCTGTTCGTTTTTAGGTACCATAAAAGGATTTGTCTCATGGCCAATTGTTTTTCCTTGGTGAAATTTAATCAGTCGCCGATATCCCAACCTTGCTGACCGTAGTCCGGGCCATGCTTCTCCTGAGTACAAGAGAGAGACTTTAGAGTTTAGGGCTTGGTTGATCTATATTTCGTTATCATGCCTACCGTCTTTGACGCATTGGGCTAGTGTGTCTTGTTGGGTCGTCACACCATTGATGTTATATGGGCTGTTACATGTAGGTTCTATCGAACGCCTTGGGCGAGCAAGCCCCGTGTGACGCATGAGAAGAAGCAGCTGTATGCTCCGCGTCGCAGTGATATTGTGACATATCTATCCCTATAGGAATTGTCATATCGGGCGCCCCAGATTCCGAGAAATGGGTTCTATCTCGGCCCGGGGGCGCGGAGTGGGTGGTCCTGAGGGAGGCTTCGAGTGAGATGCTCTCGTGAGGTCGGCAACTTGGACCCTTCACGCTCGCTGCTCTCGGAGATCAGCCTTATAGCGGTCATTCCGTGTCCCGGAGGCTGGAGGCTTTCGGCTCGTCATAATGTGTCAGCCTCTCGGTTTTGAGATTGCCCCAGCCGGAGGGCAGCCGTCCAAGCACCCAAGCTTCCCCGAATCCTTTCGATGATCTGGCTCAGTTGGGCTCCGAATCAATGGGTCGGAGAACGAGCCGCAATTTAGTTTACGTGTGCGGGCCTCCAGAGGCGTCTTTCGCCCGTGTTGTCTGCTTGTGTACCGCACTAGAGAGCATATGATCACTCGTATGATCAAATCGAGTCCATCACCCATGACGGAAACAGGCTAGGTAGAGCTATGTCCTGCTGTCCATTCGGTTCTTGGCTACCTGGCTCGAACTCCGGTTCTCGTCAACGCTTTGGCTCGAATCCGTCGAAGATCAAGTCCCCGCGGATGTCCTCGTGTAGTTTAGGCTTCCAAACCTGACCTGATGGCCAGGGGCGTAACTTTCGATCTGCTTCAAGGTGACCAAGCGAGTTGGCCCGCAGTGCGAAGCCGCCGAAGACGAAGATCCTGTCCGGGGAGAAAAGTCTCACCCTGGACTGCATCGTGGTTGATGATCGAAGAAGCCATCGGGCCTGAAAGCGACGACACAGAGGAACTCTCAATGAAAGCACCAATGTCGGTGTCAAAACCGGCGGATCTCGGGTAGGGGGTCCCGAACTGTGCGTCTAGGCCGGATGGTAACAGGAGACAAGGGACACAATGTTTTACCCAGGTTCGGGCCCTCTTGATGGAGGTAAAACCCTACGTCCTGCTTGATTAATATTGATGATATGGGTAGTACAAGAGTAGATCTACCACGAGATCAAGGAGGCTAAACCCTAGAAGCTAGCCTATGGTATGATTGTTGTATGATGAAGTTGTCCTACGGACTAAAAACCCTCCGGTTTATATAGACACCGGAGAGGGTTAGGGTTACACAAAGTCGGTTACAATGGTAGGAGATCTTGAATATCCACATCGCCAAGCTTGCCTTCCACGCCAAGGAAAGTCCCATCCGGACACGGGACGAGTCTTCAATCTTGTATCTTCATAGTCCTGGAGTTCAGCTGAAGGTATAGTCCGGCTACCCGAACACCCCCTAATCCAGGACTCCCCCACTAACCCTCTCCGGTGTCTATATAAACCGGAGAGTTCTAGTCCGTAGGACAACATACAAAACAAGAATCATACTATAGAGTAGCTTCTAGGGTTTAGCCTCGCTGATCTCGTGGTAGATCTACTCTTGTACTACCCATATCATCAATATTAATCAAGCAGGACGTAGGGTTTTACCTCCATTAAGAGGGCCCGAACCTGGGTAAAACATCGTGTTCCCTGCCTCCTGTTACCATCCGCCTTAGACGCACAGTTCGGGACCCCCTACCCGAGATCCGCCGGTTTTGACACCGACATTGGTGCTTTCATTGAGAGTTCCTCTGTGTCGTCGCCGCCAGGCTTGATGGCTCCTACTATCATCGATAGTGATGCGGTCCATAGGGTGAAACTTGTCTCCCCGGACAGATCTCTTGTCTTCGGCGGCTTTGCACTACGGGCTAATTTGCTTGGCCATCTGGAGCAGATCGAAAGCTATGCCGCCCTGGCCGTCAGGTCAGGTTTGGAAGTTTAAACTACGGCTGACATCCCGCGGTGACTTGATCTTCGATCGGATCGAGCCTGAGCTCTGAGCCCGAGCAGTGCCTAAAACACAGTCTAGCGCTAGGATCCTGATGAGGCTTCGGTTGCTCTGTGACAGTGCGTGGCTCGCCCGTACTGTCACGACGTGCTTAGTGGTTTGATCATCTCTAGCTTTCTGGCGCTGCCACCGGATACTAATGAACGAGTCTAGGCAGTTTGGCTCGACGTCGTTTTTAGGGGGTTGATTCGTTTCGAAGATGAATTTGTTTGACCCCAATTGTCGGGAACCAATCATACAATGGGTTTCAGGACTGCCTGGATCCAGGCCTTAATTACCAATATTTGAAGGTGTGAGAATTATTCTTTGAGCTACTATTGTCATTAAACTTTGTCCCCCGTAAATGATCAAAATTACAGCTAACCCTGCCTGTGACGTGCTCAGTCCCAATATAAAATCTTGGCTGTTTGAATACCCTCTACCGCCTCGAAAAGCATGTCTAGCCAGTTTTTTGCCTCCATATTTCCCTCTTGTCTCCATGTTGCCACTGGGAAGGCATACATAGGCTTGTCGATCGCGTCAGAGCTTACATTGTGGTGGCCCGTTGTTAAACCGAAGCGGGAGCACAATTATATGATTCCGTAGTTGGTTCAATAAATTTGGGTTGAATACTCACCCTCGACCGTTGCGATCCCCTATACTTGTGGGTTATCAAGACTAATTTCTGGCGCCGTTGCCGGGGAGCATAGCTCTATTCTTTGAGTCACTTGGGATTTATATCTGCTGGACACTATGAAGAATTTGAAAGATCCTAAGACAACAATTTATCCCTCAACTACGAGGGGAGGTAAGGAACTGCCATCTAGCTCTGCACTTGATTCACCTTCTGTTATGAGTAAGCTTGCGACACCTAAACCTGCTTCTGCTATTCGTTCTGATATGTCGGATGTTATTGATGATGCTACTTCTGCTATACATGATACTTATGATGAAACTACTTCTATGCTTGATACTACTGTGCCACTTGGTGTTCTCGAGGAACACTTGCTAGGGCTAGAGAGATTGAAAATATTGAATCTGATTATGAGATGAAAGTGATGATGAAGAATCACTTGTTATTCCTAGAGGGTTATGTTATTTGATCAAGAAGCTTCTTTAGCTATTTTAGCTTGCAAAGATAGATATGAACTCAAAAGGTTATTAGCTAAATGGAATAAGCAATCTCTAAATGCTTAGGATGACCTGACCCTGCTTTTGCTACTTCACCTATCTGTGTTGCGATAAGGATTATGAATTCTCTGTTGATCCTGATATAATTACTTTGGTTGAATCTGATCCTTTTCATGGCTATGAATCTGAAACTGTTGTGGCACATCTTACTAAATTAAATGATATAGCCCCACCTGTTCACTAATGATGAGAGATCTCGCTTTTATATATCCTTAAAAATATTTCCGTTCTCATTAAAGGGTGATGCTAAGATATGGTTTAATTCTCTTGATCCTCGTTGTGTGCGTAGTCCCCAGGATATGATTTATTACTTCTCTGCTAAATATTTCCCTGCTCATAAGAAACAAGCTGCTTTAAGGGATATATAATTTTGTGCAAATTGAAGAAGAGAGTCTCCCACAAGCTTGGGGGAGGCTTCTCAAGTTACTTAATGCTTTGCCTGATCATCCTCTTAAGAAAAATGAAATACTTGATATCTTTTATAATGGACTAACCGATGCTTCCAGAGATTACTGGATAGTTGTGCTGGTTCTCTTTTTCAGGGAAAGAACACCGGATGAAGCTGAAATTCTATTGAATAATATGTTGACAAATGAAAATAATTGGGCACCTCCTGAGCCAGCTCTGCCACAATTACTGATCCTATTCCTAAACCAACTCCGAAGAAGGAGGTGTTCTATTTCTCAGTCCCGAAGATATGCAAGAGGCAAAGAAATCTATGAAAGAAAAAGGTATTAAAGCTGAAGATGTTAAGAATTTACCTCCTATTGAAGAAATACATGGTCTTAATTTACCGCCTGCCGAAGAAACATATGATCTTAATCCTTTATTTATTGAAGAACCTCCAGACCCCGATAACCCGACACAGGTAGTAAAGGTAAATTCTCTCTATAGATATGATAAAGCTGAAATCCCTCCTGCTAAAATTGCTAGTCAATGCTTGGATGAGTTTGATAATTTTATGTTTAAACAAGAGTTCAATGCTTATTTTGGTAGACAATTAAAACAAGATGCTGATATGATTAAATACTTGGGTGATTATATGGCTAATATTAGAGGTGAACTTAAACTTGTTAGCAAACATGCTTCTATGGTTACCACTCAAGTAGAACAAGTACTTAAAGCTCAAAAGGAATTGCTCAATGAGATGAATAGTAAGAAAAATAATTATGCTGTTAAAGTGGCTACTAGAACTGGTAGAATGACTCAGGAACCTTTGTATCCTGAAGGCCACCCTAAGAGAATTGAGCAAGATTCTCAGAGAAATAAAATTGATGCACCTAGTTCTTCTAAAAAGAAGAAAAAGAAAAATGATAGAACTGTGCAAACTTCTAGTGAACCTATTGCTGAACCACCTGATAATCCAAATGATATCTCTATGTCTGATGCTGAAACACAATCTGGCAATGAACATGAACCTAATGAAAATGTTAATGATGATGTTCATAATGATGCTCAACCTAGTAATGATAATGATGTAGAAATTGAACCTGCTGTTGATCTTGATAACCCACAATCAAAGAATCAACGTTATGATAAGAAAGACTTTGTTGCTAGGAAACATGGTAAAGAAAGAGAGCCTTGGGTTCAGAAACCCATGCCTTTTCCTCCCAAACCATCCAAGAAAAAGGATGATGAGGATTTTGAGCGCTTTGCTGAAAAGAGAACCGG
>NW_024113715.1:0-29109 GCF_003073215.2 Triticum urartu
CCTACTAGAGCAGCCCACCTCGGATTGTGAGCGCAATATCATCTCAAGAGTATGGTACATTGTCAACGTCCGTACCTACATCAGCTACATCTTTGCGAGGTAACAAGTAAAGGTATGATGATATAACTTCACATGAGAAATGAAGCATGCCTAGTTAACTGAATGCATCATGTGTTGAGTTACCTGTTGATTTGAGCACAACCACCTATTTAGAGACTCTTGTACTTGTCATGAATGCGTCATGTGATCAAACACTGAAATATCAACAATTTTGAGTGCAACCCATTGAATAATTGTTGATGCAAAAGAACCAATGTTAATCATTTGATATGACCTCTAATCTTGATGATGATTCTGTGTCCAATGACTTATTGCATGTTTGTGCTTATTTAAGCATGTTGTAGCATGTAAATTTGATGCAAGTAAGGTTATTTCATCGAAGTTAGGATGTTTAATGATGAACTGCCAATCTTTTGAAGAGAATAAGAGCTTCACTTATATGTGCAAATTGAGTTCCAATATTTTCATGCCTTCTACTTCCTGTGATAATTTTTTGGCTTTAGATTTTATGAACAATGAAAGTTACTCATGTATACATGTGACATATGTGCAAAAATCAAGGGAAGTTAAACTGGATGACATATACATATACAACATGTACACCTTGTCTCTTTTGTTAGCCACATTTCAGATTAAGCAACGCCGAGGACGGCTTTGTTTTCAAAAAGGGGAGGATGATGAGGACATTACTACCTTGGATACGACCAAAAATATTGCATACATGCATATTTGTCAGGTGATTTCTAATGCAAACTATTCAATAATCTATTTATGTTATCCAGAACAAAAATACTTCACACACTTTTGTGTTTTGTCTAATTGCAGGTGTATGGGACATTTGTACAATCCACATATGAAGATAAGGAAAAAGGAGAAGTTTAGGTTGTGTTCAAAAAGTCCTTCTCACGTCACTTTTGGGCCAAGAGAAGATAGAGTCCAAGTCTCTCACGTTCTGGATTCAGATTCGGACTGCACAGACATACCTGACTCAAAACGCCAACAACTTTTTCATACGGACTCCGAATTGGGTGATTCTTTTTGTTGGAAACTAGATTTCGTGCTCTTTGCAACCCAATTGGATTCACCTTCAAATTCGTCCGGAGCGTTGAGTTACGGACGAAACAATCTGACGTTGCAGCAGAATCCGAGTCAAACTACAAGCCCAAAGGTGTTGCATCACCTCCACTTGGGCCCATGAGCCTTGTACGACCTAGGGTTAGTTTTAGGCTGCCTTGGGACGTCCTCCCACCTCCTTGGCCGCCACCCCTTGCTCCTATATAAGTAGATCCATCTAGTAGCTTTTTCCTTGGGATTTGTTTAGTTAAAAGTTAGCCATTGCAACTTCGTGTACTTCGTTTGTGTCCAACGACCAGACAAGACCGCTTACGGATCCCCACCATTATCAATACCTCATATATATTTGCAATATTCAGATTGCTTTATCATATTCTTGCTCGTTCTTCGATTGCTTGCAGGAATAGACCTTCGTGGTCAGGCTGACCGTGCTTCCGGCATCGTCAGTAACCTCAGGAGATTGGTTTAGCGATTGCTAAGGCGCAACGTCGTGCACGTTTGTAGTCGGATCGTCAAAGTCATCTCCACCAAATCGATAGTTATCATCTCATCGAAAGATCGGGACACCCTCGCCTCTACCAACAATAGGATAGGGAAAAGTGCGACAAAAAATCACTACGATGGCACGTGGGTCAAAAGACTCAGAAAAGCCTAAAAATAGGATAGGGAAAAAAATTTGCCCGTGAAAATTTTGGCCTAAAAACTGCCCGGGGGTCTCCAGACCCTACTGTTACATATACTGGACCAATTACTAGAGCTCGCGCACGCCAATTAAATTACAAGGTACTTTCGTTTCTTGGTAATGATTCTAATGTTCATGAGATTATGATGCTGCCTAAATTGGATACATTTGTTTTGCTTACAAATGAAGGGCCTAGCTTGGAGAAGGATGAACATTGGAGCAAGAACACGCATGGAGTTGATGGCATGTGCAAGGGGATCAAGAACGGAGTTACAAGTGATGATTTCAGGACTTTGAAGCCGCCATAAGGAGTGCATGAAGCCTTGGACGAAATATACAAGATGCCACTTCATAATATTCGTCCATAGGCTATTCTAGGTGCTGCGTCACCTTATTAATGGGCCAGGCCCATGTAATTTCGAAATACTTAAGTATAGGCTATTTTTAGAGTCCGTATGTGTGGGGAAACAAGAGTTAGGGTTGGTTTCGGACCCCACCCTCAAGGGCCACGAAATTCCCCCCTCTTCCTCCATATATACAGCCCTTAGGGCGTCGTTTAGACTTTGGGTTTTGTTTAGATTAAAAGTTCGCCATAGCTGCAACTTCGCGTACTTCGTTTGTGTCCAACGACCAGACCAAGACGTCACAGAACCCCACCTTGATCAATAAAGCTTTCATCTTATATTCGCAATATCCCGATTGCAATCTCAGTTTCTTGCTTGTTCTTCGTTTGCTCACAGGAAACAGACCCTCGTGGTCAGGTTGATCGTGCTCCGGCGTGGTCAATAACCCTCGGAAGTTGGTTTAGCGATTGCTAAGGCGCGACGTCTCGCACGTTCGTAGTCGGATCGTCAAGGTCGACTCCCACAGAAAATGCCACCATCTCATCGAAACATCGGGACACCTTAGCCTCTATCACTCATCATCACTTCCTCATAGTTCGTAGGTTCGTCATGGTCAAGTAACATGACCTTCCAGAACAGGATTACGTACCACTCTGGTGCGGATCTTACTCTGGTTGACCTACGAGGTTCGGTAGTAACTTGATCAGAAGTTTCATGATCATCATCATTAGCTTCCTCACTTACTGGTGTAGGAATCACTGGAACTGGTTTCAGTGATGAACTACTTTCCAATAAGGGAGCAGGTACAATTACCTCATCAAGTTCTACTTTCCTCCCACTCACTTCTTTCGAGAGAAACTCCTTCTCTAGAAAGGATCCATTCTTAGCAACGAATATCTTGCCTTCGGATCTGTGATAGAAGGTGTACCCAACAGTCTCCTTTGGGTATCCTATGAAGACACATTTCTCCGATTTGGGTTCGAGCTTATCAGGTTGAAGCTTTTTCACATAAGCATCGCAGCCCCAAACTTTAAGAAACGACAACTTGGGTTTCTTGCCAAACCACAGTTCATAAGGTGTCGTCTCAACGGATTTAGATGGTGCCCTATTTAACGTGAATGCAGCTGTCTAAAGCATAACCCCAAAATGATAGCGGTAAATCAGTAAGAGACATCATAGATCGCACCATATCTAGTAAAGTACGATTACGATGTTCGGACACACCATTACGCTGTGGTGTTCCGGGTGGCGTGAGTTGCGAAACTATTCTGCATTGTTTCAAATGAAGACCAAACTCGTAACTCAAATATTCTCCTCCACAATCAGATCGTAGAAACTTTATTTTCTTGTTACGATGATTTTCCACTTCACTCTGAAATTCTTTGAACTTTTCAAATGTTTCAGACTTATGTTTCATTAAGTAGATATACCCATATCTGCTCAAATCATCTGTGAAGGTGAGAAAATAACGATATCGCCGCGAGCCTCAATGTTCATTGGACCACATACATCAGTATGTATGATTTCCAATAACTCTGTTGCTCGCTCCATTGTTCCGGAGAACAGAGTTTTAGTCATCTTGCCCATGAGGCATGGTTCGCAAGTACCAAGTGATTCATAATCAAGTGATTCCAAGTCCATCAGAATGGAGTTTCTTCATGCGCTTTACACCAATATGACCCAAACAGCAGTGCCACAAATAAGTTGCACTATCATTATCAACTCTGCATCTTTTGGCTTCAATACTATGAACATGTGTATCACTACTATCAAGATTTAGTAAAAATAGACCACTCATCAAGGGTGCATGACCATAAAAGATATTACTCATATAAATAGAACAACCATTATTCTCTGATTTAAATGAATAACCGTCTCGCATCAAACAAGATCCAGATATAATGTTCATGCTCAACGCTGGCACCAAATAACAATTATTTAGGTCTAAAACTAATCCCGAAGGTAGATGTAGAGGTAGCGTGCCGACGGCGATCACATCGACTTTGGAACCATTTCCCATGCGCATCGTCACCTCGTCCTTAGCCAATCTTCGCTTAATCTAGCCCCTGTTTCGAGTTGCAAATGTTAGCAACTGAACCAGTATCAAATACCCAGGCACTACTGACGAGCATTAGTAAGGTACACATCAATAACATGTATATCAAATATACCTTTCACTTTGCCATCCTTCTTCTCCGCCAAATACTTGGGGCAGTTCCGCTTCCAATGACCAGCCCCTTTGCAGTAGAAGCACTCAGTCTCAGGCTTAGGTCCAGACTTGGGTTTCTTCACTTGAGTAGCAACTGTCTTGCTATTTGATGCGGAGCATCCTTCCATCATCCCCATGGACTCTACACCGACACATCAAGCCCCACGTGGACCTATGACAAGAGCGAGAACACGTGCTTTGGAAACCGAGGTGAACTCCTTCCTACTTAGCTTGCATATGGATAAATGGAACATTGTTGCTACCTCACCAAGATACACTATGTCTCATTAGGTACGAAGAGGAACACCACCAAGAGGCTCAGGAGCACCCCCAAGGAGAAGAGGAACCACCCCAAGGCCACGCGGACCAAGACGGAGTGCAACACCAGCAAAACTGGAAGTCCCAGGTGACCCCGTGCGCACGGGCCCCCGAGACCCCGTGCCCACGGGCTATCCAGGAAGTTGGCGCTGGAGCACCCCGTGCGCACGGGCCTGTACCGTGCCCACGGGACCCCCGTGCGCACGGGCCCAACTTACCCCGTGCGCACGGGCCTCCCAGGATGGACACTGAGATCCCCAAACCGAGCCCCTCTTCATCTCTTTCGACCCCAAGACTATATAAACCGTACCTAGGGCTATGTTTAGGGTTAGCAAAGTATGAGATGAGATATTTGTGAGCTTTGCTCCTTCTACCTTCCCATTTGTGGAATCAAGACCCCTTTGGGAAGAATCCTAGTGGATTTCAAGACCTCCTCTAGGAGAAGACTATCTTCAAGACCTCATCTCCTAGGAGTGGGAAGAACTTTGCCATTGTATCTTTCCTTTGATTGTGCTTGTGACTTGTGGATCTTATTTGCTATTCTAGTGGATGTGTGATTGGGGAATTGTTTGAGTGATTTCCTCTTTGTGTTCTTGTGAGTTTGCCCTTTTCCCCCTCCAAGTGTGAAAAGATCCCCTCTAGGATTTCATCCTATATCATTTTGGTATCAAGAGCAAGGTTGATTCACATCTTGGAGTCCCATCCCCCCATTTGCTAGCTTGATTTTGTTGTTTTTCGTCCAAATTCGAAAATCCCCACAAAAATAGCCCAAAACAAATTCTTGCAATTTGTTGGATCTTGTGAGATTTGGTTGTTTTGATCCACGAATTTGGAGTTTGGCAAGTGGATCTACCCATCTTCCTGCTTCCCCACCTTCCAAATCCTCGAAATGTCCTTATCTTGGAAAATCCCCACGGATGAGAGCTGTTCTCGCTCCAGCACACCCCGTGCACACGGGCCCTCGAGACCCCGTGCACACGGGCCTCACTTACCCCATGCGCATGGACCTTCCAGAAACTTTCGGCCATCTTTGTTTTGCACCATTTTGCTTCCATACCAACACTCGTGTTCTTCCGCACTATTTCTCGTGGTTGTTTGAGTTTCGGACCGCGGTTTCTCTTGTGTCCTAAGGTGTTTCGGCTACTTAGGCGCATTTGGACATCATCATCGCCGCCACTCGATCATCAACTCGGACACCACACCGGCTTCACAACTTCATTCTTACCGTACGATCGGACGGTAACCTCGACGACATCTCACCCTTGCTTTTGCATTGATAACCGAGCCATTTCGCGGCTTACCCATCGAGACTAGCAAGTTGAGAATTGCCGGGCCACGCTTTTGTGCACCATAGTGATCTTGTTACCATCTTAGTGCCATAAGTCTCTCCCGTGCATATCTTACATACTTGTCTCATATCATACTTGGCTCTAGCTTCAAAAAAAACAAGAAAAGCTTTTAAGCAAAAGAGGAGCAACAAAGAGCTTGTAAGCAATAGCATCGAGTCATTTTTGCATATCATCTTCGACACCTCATACGTAGCATAGTTGGGATTGAAGACGGCACGTTTCTCTTATAGGTTGGTGCACATGCGTATCTAGCCCATTTGAGCAATCGAGCTAGCGTCTCTCTAGTATTCGCACAACAAGAGCATTTTCCGTGGTTGCACATTTTGAGCTCACCCCTTGGTTGTGCGGATCCCATCTATCTTCCGTGTGTGTGTTCCTAGTGATATCTTGGGTTTGATCTATTTGTTTTTACTTGCATTTTTGTGAATCTTCTCAACCTTATCGATATCTTGACTAACATTTGCTTGAAATTTTTGCCACATCCTAACCGAGCTCCTCCATAAGCCTTTTACTTGTAGGTGTGAGAAACAATTCCCGGTACCAATTCCCCTATTATAGCATCGTGAGATCGTACTTGTTACATCCACAATCTTCGGAAAAGGTAACTTTGGTTTTGTTCTCTCATTTGTCCTACTCACCACCACTCGCTCATGATGGATAGGCCAAGTACTTCTACCAACCCACTCTTCATGGAGCAAGATGACGACATGAACTCCTTCGTCACCAAGAGTGACCTCTTTGGTGCACAATGTGCTTTGCATCAAGAGCAACAAGCTATGAGTGACCTCATCGACAACCTTGCTGCCTACTTGCGACTTTCCGAGCAACATACAATGGATTACTTCAACCACAAGCTCGAGGATCACAAGCAAGAGAATGATGCAAGGATGGACGAAATTGGTGCTTTGTTGCTCAACCGCTCGTCTTCCCCTTCAAGAAGGAGCCGTTCAAGCTGCCACTCCGACTTCACCCTCTCTGGCTCAAGTACACCCACATTGAACACTCTTCGTCGAGCCGCGTGCACCAACCGTCAAGCAAGCCTCAATCCACTTCGAGACACCGACTCTCAAGAGCGCCGGCAACGTCAAACTCAGGAGGCCTTTGCACTAGCACGAGAACGGCAACAACAACGCCAACATGAAGAGGAAGAACGTGCGCATCTACACCAACATGCACAAGATGCCGAGACACAACGTCAAGAACAACAACTCCGTGACGCTCAAGCACTTGCGGCGGAACAATCTCTACGCGATTCGAGTCGAGCCATTGCCGACCGAAGCCGTCAAGCCCGTGAACAAGAGGAAGCACTTCGCGAAGAAATTCAAGAACAAAGATTTCAAGCTCACGTGCATCGTCAAGTTCCCCCTCGAGCTCGCGAAGCTCCCCCACAAGCTCGCCAACACCATCAAGTTCATCGTGAGCATGAAGACAATGGAAATCCTCCACGACAAGAGCAACATGAGGTTGACAACTGATGCGGAGCATCCCAAGGTCATCCCCATGGACCTACCATCGTCTCATCAAGTGCCTAGTGGACCCATGACTCGATCACGTGCAAGAGCTCTTGAAACCGAGGTGACATCTCTCCTCTCACAATTCCACTTCGATGCACATGAAGCATGGCTACTACCTCATATGGACACTTTGTGCATACTCAGGTACCATGGAGAAGCTAAGGAGCAAGGACAAGAAGAAGAGGAAGATGGACGAGAAGACGGAGAAGAAGGAGGGCTGAAGGAAAAGTCCCAGCCACCGGACGACCGGCCGGGACCGGACGTCCGGCGCCTGAAGCATCAGCCGAAGCCCCAGCGAGCGGACGTCCGGTCCAGACCGGACGACCGGTGCCCCTGCACCCGAAGCAAACGAGCGGACGTCCGGTCCGGACCGGACGACCGGCGCACCCATCCGAGCCAACATCAGCGGAAGTCCGACGTTTCAGGACGTCCGGCACCCCCATCACAGAGCAGAACCAGCGGACGTCCAGAGGACACCGGACGACCGGCCGCTCCTGAGACACCGGACGACCGGCCACCAGCGGACGTCCGGTACCTGGCTGCGTCCAGATTCGGGCCCGAGGCCCATGTACCCCTACTTTCGCCCCCATTTGCACTTAGACTATAAATAGACCTCTCCCACCTCCTTTCTAGGGTTAGCAAATGTTTAGCTCATATTTGTGAGAGAGCTTTGCTCATCCACTTGGTTACCTTCTCCTCGGAGATTCGAGCCTCCACCGGAGAAGATCCCCCAAGCGATTCAAGACCTCCTTTTGGAGAAGAACATCAAGACCTCCTCACGGAGAAGAACCGGCTACCCTTGTATCGTCCTTAGTTGTCCGTGGATTCGTGTATCGTTCTATGTATTCGAGGATCTAGCCCATGTGTGACTTATTCGTGTCGGTTTAGTGATTCCTCTTGTGTTTCTTGTTGTGTTTTCTCCCCGTTCTTCCCCGTGTTCTTCGTGATTTCCCGGGATCCGCTCCTTTCGTGAAAGATCGGGCGATTAGGGTCTCTACCCTACATCATCTTGGTATCTAGAGCCACATTGATCACGATTTCGGAGCCTCCCCGTTGTGTTTTCTAGCCTAATTTTGTTGTTTTTCGTCCTAATCCGAAAATCCCCACAAAAATAGCTCCAAAAAATTTTCTTGTGATTTGTGAGTTTTGATGATGTTTTGTTGGTTTTGATCCGTGAATTTTTTGTGTTGCAAGTGGATCTAGCCTTCCCCCACCATCTCCACCTCGAAATCCCTCCAAAATCCATGAAATCCTATCAATTTTGACCCCAAAATCCCCATTTTCCGCCCAAAATCGCCTCCCGGATCTGACATTTTGCATTGACCCCGACCACTAGAACGACTGTCACTTTACCGGACGTCCGGAGCCGCAGGAAGCACCGGACGTCGACCTTACCGGACGACCGACCCCTTAACCCGCAGGAAATCAGCGGATTTCCGATCCGACCGGACGTCCGGCGACCGTACATCCGTTTGTTTTCGGACGTCCGCTACTGTAAGACATCAAATTTTGACAATTTTGGCATCTTTCTAGGGTTTCCACCACATCATCCGCTACACCACCACCGACTTCCGCAAACCTTTCCAATGCCGGAGTCCGCTTTTTGTCGCACTTGGTTTTGAGAGTTTGAGTTGTGGCTCACCGTTTCCTTTCGTGTTTCGGCTACCTAGGGACGGTTCAACATCAACATCACCACCGCTTACTTTCGCCAAGGACTACTACGAACGACTACACCCTTGTGGTATCATCTTGGTAGTGTGATATCATCATACTCTTTTCCATTTGGATTGATAACCCCATAGCCTTACTTTTGGCGTAGCTTACCCATTGATACTAGCATTTGAGTATTGCCGGCAAACGTGACTTGTGCACATTAGTGATCATACATCCCATAGCATACATACTATCATCGTGTTGCATATCTTGGAATCATCTCTTGTGTCACAAAGTTGTCATCGCATACATAATTATATCTTGGTCTGTGAAGCATCGCATGAGAAAAGAGCTAAACCATCAAAGAGCCAAGCAAGCTTTTAAGCAAAGAGAAAAGATAGCAAAGAGCTTATAAGCAAGAACCATAGCATCATACAAAATTAAGATTGTCATACTTGGATCATATCTCCGGAACATCATACTTGGGATAGAAGTCGTTGCATTTTTGCTTAGTAGGTTGTGCACAAGTTCGTATCCGCCTATTGTGCAATCGTGCTAGCGTCTCTCTAGTGTTGTGCAACAAGAGCATTTTCGTGGATTCCACATTTTGGCTCACCCTTGGTTGCACGACCCAATTTATCTTTCCATGTGTTGTGTTTCCGGGTACCACATCTTTCTATTGGTCTACTTGTTGCACTTACAAGTCGTGGATCTTCTCCAACATTATTGAATCTTGCTTACATTCACATCAAAAATTGTGCCACCATCCTAACCAAGCTCCACCATAAGCTTTTACTTGTGTAGGTGTGACAAAACCGACGTGAATTCGTACCAATTGGGCTATTTCCTTGTCCTACATTGGAGTGATCATCGATTCACTTTCAACTTCGGTCAAGGTACATTTGGTATTCGTTCTTCTCTTCTACCACTCACATTTGTCTTGGAATGATGGATAGGCCAAGTACTTCTACGAACCCATTCGTCATGGATCAAGACGACGACATGAACTCCTTCGTCACCAAGAGTCACCTCTTTGGTGCACAACGTGCTTTGCATCAAGAGCAACAAGCTATGAGTGAACGCATCGACAACCTTGTAGCCGACTTGCGACTTTCCGAGCAACAATAAGGGACTACTTCGACCACAAGCTCGACGATGAGAATGACGCAAGGATGGACGAGTGATAGAGGCGAGGGTCCCGATCTTTCGATGAGATGATAACTATCGATTTGGTGGAGACGACTTTGACGATCCGACTACAAACGTGCACGACGTTGCGCCTTAGCAACCGCTAAACCAATCTCCTGAGGTTACTGACGATGCTGGAAGTACGGTCAGCCTGACCACGAAGGTCTATTCCTGCAAGCAATCGAAGAACGAGCAAGAATATGATAAAGCAATCTGAATATCACAAATATATATGAAGTATTGATAATGGTGGGGATCCGTAGGCGGTCTTGGTCTGGTCGTTGGACACAAACGAAGTACACGAAGTTGCAATGGCTAACTTTTAACTAAACAAATCCCCAGGAAAAAGCTACTAGATGGATCTACTTATATAGGAGCAAGGGGTGGCGGCCAAGGAGGTGGGAGGACGTCCCAAGGCAGCCTAAAACTAACCCTAGGTCGTACAAGGCTCATGGGCCCAAGTGGAGGTGATGCAACACCTTTGGGCTTGTAGTTTGACTCGGATTCTGCTGCAACGTCAGATTGTTTCGTCCGTAACTCAACGCTCCGGATGAATTTGAAGGTGAATCCAATTGGGTTGGAAAGATCACGAAATCTAGTTTCCAACAAAAAAAGAATCACCCAATTCGGAGTCCGTATGAAAAAGTTGTTGGCGTTTTGAGTCAGGTATGTCTGTGCAGTCCGAATCTGAATCCAGAACGTGAAAGACTTGGACTCTATCTTCTCTTGGCCCAAAAGTGACGTGAGAGGACTTTTTGAACACAACATAAACTTCTCCTTTTCCCTTATCTTCATATGTGGATTATACAAATGTCCCATACACCTGCAATTAGACAAAACACAAAAGTGTGTGAAGTATTTTTGTTCCGGATAACATAAATAGATTATTGAATAGTTTGCATTAGAAATCACCTGACAAATATGCATGTATGCAATATTTTTGGTCGTATCCAAGGTAGTCATGTCCTCATCATCCTCCCCTTTTTGAAAACAAAGCCGTCCTCGGCGTTGCTTAATCTGAAATGTGGCTAACAAAAGAGACAAGGTGTACATGTTGTATATGTATATGTCATCCAGTTTAACTTCCCTTGATTTTTGCACGTATGACACATGTATACATGAGTAACTTTCATAGTTCATAAAAACTAAAGCCAAAACATTATCACAAGAAGTAGAAGGCATGAAAATATTAGAACTCGGTTTGCACATATAAGTGAAGCTCTTATTCATTTCAAAAGATTCGCAATGTTCATCATTAAACCATCCCAACTTTGGTGAATAAACCTTACTTGCATCAAATTTACATGCTACGACATGCTTAAATAAGCAAACATGCAATAAGTCATTGGACACAGAATCATCACCAAGATTGGAGGCCATATCAAAATGATTAAACATTAGTTCTTTTGCATCAACAGTTAATTCAATGGGTGCACTCAAAATTATTGATATTTCAGTTGTTTGATCACATGATGCATTCATGACAGTAACAAGATTCTCTAAAATAGGTGGTGTGCTCAAATCAACAGGTAACTCAATACATGACGCATTCAAGTTAACTAGACATGCATCATTCTCATGTGAAGTTATATCATCAATACCTTTACTGTTACCTTGTGGTAAAGATGTAGCTGATGTAGGTATGGACGTTGACAATGTACCATACCCTTGAGATGATGCCGTGCTCATAATCCGAGGTGCAATGATGGAGGAACCCACCGGCGGTGGTGAGCATGAACTGGAATAGTAGTTGCCGTAGTCACCTAATGCATCCTCCTGTATCTGTCTCTCAAAGGTAAGGCACGGACATACATACCAGTAATGCAACGAGGAATATACTGAAATCTTGCCTGAATATTATGGTTCAAACCACCAAAAAATCTATTCATTGTATCATTCTCAGATTCTTCTATGTCACAATGATGCATATAAGATTTGAACTCTTGGTAGTAAGCATGAACAGTGTTGTTGCCTTGTTTAAATTGTTCAAATTTGCGAAGCAATTCACGACGATAATAAGGAGGGAAAAATTGTTGTCTCATTACAGCTTTCAAAACTTTCCAAGTTGTGGGTTGGTTATCAATGTTTTTCTTACAATGTACACTCCACCAAACAGAAGCAAAACCAGTAAATGCTCTAATGGTAGCTCGTACTCTCTCAAGTTCAGAAAAATCATGGTGACTAAAAACTTGTTCTACTTCAAGCTCCCAAGCTAGATAAATAGCAGGATTAAATCTACCCTCAAATGATGGTAAAGAGATAACCTGACCATATGCTTGTGTGTGTTGTCCCAACTCTCGTGATGGTGAAGATGTGTCCGTCGTCCAAGAACTTCTATCTCTGGAACCTGTCATGATTAGTAGAAACAAGAACCAAAATTCGAGAATAATGTTCCTATGAACTACTAGGATGTGGTTGTAAAGTGCTCACAGTAAAGCAAATATCAATATCTTACAAGTTCTTACCATGCGGCAGGTGGTGACAGGCAACCAGCGGTGTCAAATAACTCCGAAGATTGTGTAAAGCGATTGCCAGGGGAACGTGCGTATACACGGTGTAGAAATATGTGGAGCTGGGTTGGCTATATATGGTAGCAAAAGATTAGCAATAATCAATTCAGAGATGCAATGTTGAATAAACGCTCAACGACGGTACTGTGCTGGTCCTAGGCTAGACCGAACTAGAGACGCGAGCCTAGAACACTAATGAGGTCACGTCGTAGCACAACCAGCATCAATGAAGGATACTACGTAGCTCTGGACAGCAAGATATAAGTGAAGATCACAACGGCAGTAAAGATAATGATGTGAAACAACAGCCAAGCTGTTTTACTGAACAGTGCACGAAACAGATTCCAATCCGAATTCAACTACGAGATTGAGTCTAAAAAGATCTGAATTTTGTTTTTTTTTTCTCTTTTTTTTCCTCACACTTTTTTTTCTTTCTCTCCTTTTTTTCTCTGACTTTTTTTTTCGCTTTTTTTCTCTCATTTTTTTTCTCTCTTTTTTTCTCCCTCTTTCCAAAACAAACTAGATAAGATGCAGATTGGATCAAGTGAAGATGTGAACGATCGCAACTATTATTATGACAATGAATGGTGGGTAGCACGTGGTGGAAATTGATGGATGGGTGGTGGACAGCGGAAGAGATAATGATGCAGCGGTGGCGTGACTAATGTGAACAGAACTCGAAACTCTAAACGAACTAGACACTAAGACCAGCAACTCGACACGACGATGCAACCGATAATTCAACTATGCAAGCAATGAAAAGAAAATTGCAAAGGCTCAGACTGGCTTGGACCAAGGATGAATAGATCTAACTCTTTTTTGTGGCTTTTTCTTGGACAATAGGTAAGAAAATAAATTTAATCTAGGAAAACTGGAAATTCTCACCGAGCAACCTGAAAACTGATACCACTTGATAGAGGCGAGGGTCCCGATCTTTCGATGAGATGATAAACTATCGATTTGGTGGAGACGACTTTGACGATCCGACTACAAACGTGCACGACGTTGCGCCTTAGCAACCGCTAAACCAATCTCCTGAGGTTACTGACGATGCTGGAAGCACGGTCAGCCTGACCACGAAGGTCTATTCCTGCAAGCAATCGAAGAACGAGCAAGAATATGATAAAGCAATCTGAATATTGCAAATATATATGAAGTATTGATAATGGTGGGGATCCGGAAGCGGTCTTGGTCTGGTCGTTGGACACAAACGAAGTACACGAAGTTGCAATGGCTAACTTTTAACTAAACAAATCCCAAGGAAAAAGCTACTAGATGGATCTACTTATATAGGAGCAAGGGGTGGCGGCCAAGGAGGTGGGAGGACGTCCCAAGGCAGCCTAAAACTAACCCTAGGTCGTACAAGGCTCATGGGCCCAAGTGGAGGTGATGCAACACCTTTGGGCTTGTAGTTTGACTCGGATTCTGCTGCAACGTCAGATTGTTTCGTCCGTAAATCAACGCTCCGGACGAATTTGAAGGTGAATCCAATTGGGTTGGAAATAGCACGAAATCTAGTTTCCAACAAAAAAAGAATCACCCAATTCGGAGTCCGTATGAAAAAGTTGTTGGCGTTTTGAGTCAGGTATGTCTGTGCAGTCCGAATCTGAATCCAGAACGTGAAAGACTTGGACTCTATCTTCTCTTGGCCCAAAAGTGACGTGAGAGGACTTTTTGAACACAATATAAACTTCTCCTTTTCCCTTATCTTCATATGTGGATTATACAAATGTCCCATACACCTGCAATTAGACAAAACACAAAAGTGTGTGAAGTATTTTTGTTCCGGATAACATAAATAGATTATTGAATAGTTTGCATTAGAAATCACCTGACAAATATGCATGTATGCAATTTTTTTGGTCGTATCCAAGGTAGTCATGTCCTCATCAAACGAGATTCGCACTTTGTTGCTCAACCGCTGTTCTTCCACTTCAAGAAGAAGCCGTTCAAGTGTTTTCTAATGCAAACTATTACTAGAGCTCGCGCACGCCAATTAAATTACCAGGTACTTTCGTTTCTTGGTAATGATTCTAATGTTCATGAGATTATGATGCTGCCTAAATTGGATACATTTGTTTTGCTTTCAAATGAAGGGCCTAGCTTGGAGAAGGATGAACATTGGAGCAAGAACACGCATGAAGTTGATGGCATGCGCAAGGGGATCAAGAACGGAGTTACAAGTGATGATTTCAGGACTTTGAAGCCGCCATAAGGAGTGCATGAAGCCATGGACGAAATATACAAGATGCCACTTCATAATATTCGTCCATAGGCTATTCTAGGTGCTGCGTCACCTTATTAATGGGCCAGGCCCATGTAATTTCGAAATACTTAAGTATAGGCTATTTTTAGAGTCCGTATGTGTGGGGAAACAAGAGTTAGGGTTGGTTTCGGACCCCACCCTCAAGGGCCACGAAATTCCCCTCTCTTCCTCCATATATACAGCCCTTAGGGCGTCGTTTAGACTTTGGGTTTTGTTTAGATTAAAAGTTTGCCATAGCTGCAACTTCGCGTACTTCGTTTGTGTCCAACGACCAGACCAAGACGTCACAGAACCCCACCTTGATCAATAAAGCTTTCATCTTATATTCGCAATATCCAGATTGCAATCTCAGTTTCTTGCTTGTTCTTCGTTTGCTCGCAGGAAACAGGCCCTCGTGGTCAGGTTGATCGTGCTCCGGCGTGGTCAATAACCCCTCGGAAGTTGGTTTAGCGATTGCTAAGGCGCGACGTCTCGCACGTTCGTAGTCGGATCGTCAAGGTCGACTCCCACAGAAAACGATAGCCACCATCTCATCGAAACATCGGGACACCTTTGCCTCTATCAGGCACAAATGAAGGATGTCATGAGAGCACGCTTCGTGCCTACCTACTACAACCGCGACCTCTTCAAGAAACTCCAACAACTCAAGCAAGGAACCAAGAGCGTTGAAGAATACTACAAGGAGATGGAGATTCCAATGATAAGAGCCAATGTCACGGAAGATGATGAGAAAACAATGGAACGTTTCTTGAATGGACTCAATCATCCTATCAAGAAGATCGCCGACTTCCAACCATACTCAAATCTCATCGAGCTAGTGCACCAAGCTACTAAAGCGGAACGCCAAGTGCAAGATGATTTCAAGTATGCCAAGTTCTCATCCAAGTCCTACGGCTTCACCAACAACCAAGCTTCAACGACTCCAACACCGACTACAAAGCCTTCTTCAATCAACTTCGACAAGTCGACTTCTAAGAAAGCTTCGTAAACTACAAGCTATCCTACTACGAGCAACTTCAAGACGAAAGCTTCATCATCCTTAACCCCAACCGATGAGACCGTCAAGACGAGTTCCTTCAAGTGTTTCACTTGCGGCGGCCGAGGCCACAAGTTCTATGAGTGCACCAACAAGGGCACCATGATCTTCAACGACGATGGCACTTATGATTCCATGAGCGAAGGAGAAATGGAAGCCCTTGCAAGTCACCATGCACCGCCAAGTGAACAATGAAGAAGAACAAGTCTTTTGTGATGAAGACTCAAGTCCCGCACTTGTTGTCTCCAAAGTCTTGACCTCTCCAACATCACCAAGAAGAAGACCAACGATGCACCATATTCCACACCAAGGCCGACATCAAGGACGATCCGTCAAGGTCATCATCGATGGAGGGAAGTTGTCATAATCTCGCAAGTGAAGAACTTGCTCCAAGCTCCAATTGCCCAAGACGAAGCATCCACATCCATACAAAGTGCAATGGCTTAGTGACTCCGGACCATCCAAGTCGAGCACCGAGTGCAAGTCTCCTTCAAAATCGGCTCCTACGAAGACACCTTGGAGTGCGACGTCATCCCAATGACCGTTTGTCATCTTCTCCTTGGACGGCCATGGCAATTCGATAGAGGAGTCGTCCACAATGGGCGTACAAACCACTATAGCTTCAAGATGCAAGGAAAGGAGTTTGTGTCTACGACCTATGTCTCCAAGCCAAGTGATCGCCGATAAGCAAGCCACCCATCGTGAGAGAATGGTGAGAGAGTGAGCCACCAAAAAGAGAGTGAGCGCCACAAAAGCCAAATTGAGTGCCTCCACGATGAGCGAAAACAAGAACCTAGTTCTATTTGCCACCAAACGTGAGATGAGAGAAGTGTGTGAGAACCCATCTAGTGTCCTACACTACGTCCTCGTGTGCAAGGACAATGCACACAAACTAACACTTCTCACACTCTTCCTCTAGTATTGTCTTCTCTTTTGCAGGAATTTCAAGATGTTTTCCCCGATGAGCTACCTCCGGGACTACCTCCACTATGAGGCATTGAGCACCGCATCGACCTCATCCCCGGAGCACCGCTTCTGAACAAAGCTCCCTACCGCATCAACCCTAAAGAAACCAAATAAATTCAAAGGCAAGTAAAGCATCTCATAGACCATGGACATGTGCGTGAAAGTTTGAGCCCTTGTGCCGTTCCGGTCATTCTTGTGCCAAAACGTGACGGTAGTTTTCGCATGTGCTCCGATTGTAGACCTATCAATGCTATCACCGTTCGTTATAGGTATCCCATTCCACGCCTAGATGATATGCTACATGAGCTTAGTGGTGCCACTATATTTTCCAAAATTGATCTTAAGAGTGGTTACTATCAAATCCGCATACAAGAGGGTGATGAATGGAAAACCGCCTTCAAAACCAAGTTTGGTTTGTATGAGTGGTTAGTCATGCCTATGGGTCTCTCGGAAGCACCGGGCACTTTTATGCGCCTTATGAATCATGTCTTTCGCCCTTACATTGGTATATTTGTTGTGGTTTACTTCGATGACATTCTTGTGTTTAGCAAAATCTATCAAAGAGCATGTCACCCATGTCGCACTAGTTTTGCAAACTCTTAGGAAAGAGCGTCTCTATGCTAATATGGAGAAATGCCTTTTTGGTGTTGATAAGCTCGTTTTCTTGGGTTTTGTTGTCTCTTCTAAGGGTGTTCATGTAGATGAGTCCAAGATCAATGCTATTAAGACTTGGCCGCAACCAACCAACTTGCATCAAGTGCGTAGTTTCCTTGGTCTTGCGGGTTTCTATCGTCGCTTTGTGAAGGATTTTAGCACCATTGCTTCGCCTTTGCATGCTTTGAGCAAGAAGAATGTGCCTTTGTTTGGGGACCATCCCAAGATACCGCATTCAATGAGCTTAAGAATTTGCTTACTCATGCTCCCGTGCTTGCTTTACCCAACTTCGACAAGCCTTTTGAGATTCATTGTGATGCTAGCGGTAATGGCACAGGAGGTGTGTTAACGCAGGAGAAGCGCCCCATAGCTTACTTTAGTGAGAAACTTTCCTGAGCGCAACTTAACTATCCCATCTATGACAAAGAGCTATATGCTTTAGTCCGCATTTTACATGAATGGGAACATTACCTTCGTCCCCATGAGTTTACGATTCATACCGATCATGAGACTCTCAAGTATCTTAAAGGTCAAACTAAGTTGAACAAGCGTCATGCTAAATGGAGTGAATTCATTGAGTCTTTTCCCTATGTCATGAAGTATATCAAGGGTAAAGAAAACATTGTAGCGGATGCCCTTTCCCACATTTGCATGCTTGTCACGCAACTTGAGTTAGATGTCATTGGCTTCGAGCATATCAAAGAATTGTATGAGCATGATGAAACTTCTGCCAGTCCTTATGTGAATTGTTTGTTGAATACATCTTGGGAACGCTATTTCATCAAAGATGGCTATCTTATGAGAGCTAACAAACTTTGCATCGCCAAGTCGTCCCTTAATTTATTGCATTTGCAGGAATCACATGGAGGAGGATTAATGGGACATTTCGGACGCGACAAGACGTTCGCCACGCTCTCGAAGAGCTACTTTTGGCCAAAGATGTTTCGGGACGTCAATCGCTTCACCAACCGATGTTTGACATGCCGCAAACCTAAGTCCAAAGCTCAATCTCATGGCCTCTATATGTCTCTACCGATTCCATACCAACCATGGGAAGACATTAGCATGGACTTCGTACTTGGTTTTCCTAGGACTCACAAATGGGAAAGACTCCATATTTGTCGTTGTGGACCATTTCTCCAAAATGGCACATTTTATTCCTTGTCACAAGATAGACAATGCTTCACATGTTGCTAATCTCTTTTGTAGGGAAATATTGCGTCTCCATGGTGTGCCAAAGACAATTGTCTCGGACCGCGACGTCAAGTTCCTTAGCTACTTTTGGAAGACCCTATGCGCCAAGCTCGGAATCAAGCTACTCTTCTCCACGCGTATCATCCTCAAACCGATGGCCAAACGGAAGTTAGCAACCGCACACTCTCCGCTCTACTTCGAGTACTCATCAAGAAGAACATCAAGGAGTGGGAGGAGTGCCTTCCTATCACCGAGTTCACCCACAACCGAGCAAGACACTCAACAACTGGCAAGTCTCCTTTCGAGGTCGTTTACGGATTCAACCCATTGTCACCATTCGACATTCTTCCTCTACCACTCCAAGAGCGCATCAATTTGGACGCAAGTGCACATGTGACACATCTCAAGAAGGTGCATGAAGATACAAGAAACACCATCGATCGCCAAGTTCAATGCCTTGCGACCAAGCTCAACTTCAACAAGCAACCTATGGTCTTCAACATTGGTGATCTCGTGTGGATACACCTTCGCAAGGACCGCTTTCCACAAGAACGCAAGTCCAAGCTTCGACCACGAGCGGATGGACCCTTCAAGGTGCTTGCACGCTACAACAACAACGCATACAAGATAGACATCCCACGTGACAAGTACTCCGTGAGCGACATCTTCAACATCAACAATCTCTCCCCATACCATGGTGATGAGGATTTCGATCCGAGGTCGGATCTTCCCAATCAGAGGGGAGATGATGCGGAGCATCCCAAGGTCATCCCCATGGACCTACCATCGTCTCATCAACTGCCTAGTGGACCCATGACTTGATCACGTGCAAGAGCTCTTGAAACCGAGGTGACATCTCTCCTCTCACAATTCCAGTTCGATGCACATGAAGCATGGCTACTACCTGATATGGACACTTTGTGCATACTCAGGTACGATGGAGAATCTAAGGAGCAGGGACAAGAAGAAGAGGAAGATGGACGAGAAGACGGAGAGGAAGGAAGGCTGAAGGAAAAGTCCTAGCCACCGGACGACCGGCCGGGACCGGACGTCCGGCGCCTGAAGCGTCAGCCGAGCCCTAGCGAGCGGACGTCCGGTCCAGACCGGACGACCGGTACCCCGGCACCCGAAGCAAACGAGCGGACGTCCGGTCCGGACCGGACGACCAGCGCACCTGCATCCGAACCAACATCAGCGGAAGTCCGATGTTTCCGGACGTCCGGCACCCCCATCACAGAGCAGAACTAGCGGACGTCCGGAGGACACCGGACGACTGGCCGCTCTTGAGACACCGGACGACCGGCCACCAGCGGACGTCCGGTACCTGGCTGCGTCCAGATTCGGGCCCGAGGCCCATGTACCCCTACTTTCGCCCCCATTTTCACTTAGACTATAAATAGACCTCTCCCACCTCCTTTCTAGGTTTAGCAAATGTTTAGCTCATAGTTGTGAGAGTGCTTTGCTCATCCACTTGGTTACCTTCTCCTCAGAGATTCGAGCCTCCACCGGAGAAGATCCCCCAAGCGGATTCAAGGCCCCTTTACAGGAAGATCCCCTTGTGGATTCAAGACCTCCTCACGGAGAAGAACCGGTTACCGTGTATCGTCCTTAGTTGTCCATGGATTCGTGTATCTCTACCTATGTACTCGAGGATCTAGCCCATGTGTGACTTATTCGTGTCGGTTTAGTGATTTCCTCTTGTGTTTTCCCTCCGTTCTTCCCCGTGTTCTTCGTGTTTTCCCCGGGATCCGCTTCTTTCGTGAAAGATCGGGCAATTAGGGTCTCTACCCTACACCAGAGAGCCACAACCCCCACCACTTGAGTGAGATGAGTGATTCCACCATATGTGACATTGAGTGCACCTACCTTGAGCGAGTGAGTGAACCACCACATAGAGAGAGTGAGAGAGTTGATAGGTCATGTGAGGCCACTTTCAACACTAACGACTTGACCTCTACCTCTATTGTGTCTTCTCATTTGGTGCTAGGTCCCATCTATGATGACACACCGATTCGCGACGACTTCGTCCTCCCTTTCGACAAGATGATGGCCATGGTGGAATATGATGCACCCCCCACATGGTTCCATCAAGATGAAGATGACCACCATTTGGTCTTTCCCACCTCACCTACAACACTTGAGTGGAATGAAAATGGTAACATATGTGACGGTGATGCTCTAGTACCACTAGTGGACATTCTTGACATTGATTGCTTGCATGATGTTGATCAACCTATTTCCATGCTTCATGCTAGTGTGACTTCCCCATGCGATGATTTACTCATTTATGATGAGTATGATGATTGCCATGTGGAGTCTATTAGTTGTGATGCCATGTTACATAGGATTTCTTGTGCTAATTCTCTCGGTCACATAATGTTTGCCAATCCGCTTGACTTATCATATGCTATGCATGAGATCAATCATATGTCATATTTGCAATCTCTTCGTAGTGAGACTATGAAAGTGCCATTAAAATTAACCCAATTTGCACATATGACATAGATGACAAGCCTATGGTTATTGGCATTTGTTTCTCTTGTGATGATATTGACATGCTACCTTTGCATTATTTATCCGATATGCCATGCCATAACCATCTAGCTACGGATATGCATTGTTTTGGATGTTGTCCATTTTCTCCATATTATGTTTCCTATATTTCTCATGAGGAGACCCCCATAGTTTCCTCATACATTTTAGGAGATTTTGATCACCCCCATCCCTTGCATGATCCTCATACTTATGTGCACAATATGCTCCCCATGAATACACATGATATTGATGTGCCATATATTTGTATGCTCAATTTGCATCCCCATCGTGTTATACACAATTCTTCCATGATGGATGACATGTTCTTATACCATGCATCAAATTTCTTTGAGCAACGCTTATCTTGTGCTAACTCTCACGTGCACATACACATCATGATGGATGATGTGTACGTTTAGCACACACACAATCTCTTTCGTTTGTGTCTCTTTTGTGTAGGTACCCACGAATTCTTGTCAACCTCGCAATCCCACGAGTTGACAAAACGAGCTCTAGAGAGCAATGATGACTTGGGATCACATGGATTGACTTTCCCACCGCTCTCTTCATGCGAAGTCTTCGCACATTTCTTCTACATGACCCTCACTTGGCTATGGGTTATTGTCCATTATATATCATTCTATGCCCATCTTGCCATGTTCACTTTGCATGATATGCTTATTCCTATGCCTTTGCCATGCATTTGTGACCCATGCTTTGCATCACACATGATGATTTATTTTCATACTTGTATGTGTATTTGCAAGCTTGGTGGAGATATTCCTTGCTGTTGCCATGTTTGCTTTGTGCCCCATGCCTATAATGATACTATGATCTTGCTTTGTGTTCATGCTCGCGATATGTCATGTGCATTGTTTATTGTTCTAGTATGGTGCATCTTCGCACTACTAGCTTGCACAACTTGATTACTATGATTGCTTATGTTGCATCTCCGATGTCTCAAACTTGCTCGCTTCATGCGGTTGATGACAACCATCTACATGCTTTGCACATGTGATAGATGCGAAGGTGTCCTGATGTTTCGATGAGATGGTGGCTATCGTTTTCTGTGGAAGTCGACCTTGACGATCCGACTACGAACGTAAGAGACGTCGCGCCTTAGCAATAGCTAAACCAACTTCCTAGGGTTATTGACCACGCCGGAGCACGATCAACCTGACCACGAGGGTTTGTTTCCTGCGAGCAAACGAAGAACAAGCAAGAAACTGAGATTGCAATCTGGATATTGCGAATATAAGATAAAAGCTTTATTGATCAAGGTGGGGTTCTGTGACGTCTTGGTCTGGTCGTTGGATACAAACGAAGTACGCGAAGTTGCAGCTATGGCGAACTTTTAATCTAAACAAAACCCAAGTCTAAACGACGCCCTAAGGGCTGTATATATGGAGGAAGAGGGGGGAATTTTGTGGCCCTTGAGGGTGGGGTCCGAAACCAACCCTAACTCTTGTTTCCCCACACATACGGACTCTAAAAATAGCCTATACTTAAGTATTTCGAAATTACATGGGCCTGGCCCATTAATAAGGTGGTGGCCCTTGGAGGAGGGGTCCGAAACCAACCCTAACTCTTGTTTCCCCACACATACAGACTCTAAAAACAGCCTATACTTAAGTATTTCGAAAATACATGGGCCTGGCCCAATAATAAGGTGACACAGCACCTAAAATAGCCTCTGGACGAAATTTATGAAGTGGCATCTTGTATATTTCGTCCAAGGCTTCATGCACTCCTGATGGTGGCTTCAAAGTCCTGAAATCATCACATGTAACTTCGTTCTGGATCCTCTTGCGCATGCCATCAACTCCACGCTTGAACTTGTTCCAAGGTTCATCTTTCTTGATGCGGAGCATCCTATGGACATCACCATGTCAAGAGTTCATTCGGCAAGTGACACATGCGACATCTACTTCACATACATAAAGGTGAATCCTCTCCTTTACACGTGCTCACTTGACCCCTTCAAGGATGGTATACTACTTGACCCTCCATCGTGGATGCATAGGTATTGTCGGAGCTTCACGGATGACGAGGAGTGCAAGCGCCAAGGATCACCTGGAAGCGTGGAAGAGAAGGAAGAAGAAGCTTGGACAAGTTTCTGGAAAGCCCGGAACTTCCGGCCGCTGCCCGGAACTTCCGGCCACCGGACCCTCCGGCCATCCCGGCCCCTGCCCGGAACTCCCGGCCACCGGACCCTCCGGCCATCCCGGAGCTTCCGGCCCTGCTGCACCGAAGCCGTCCGAGACTGTGCCAACTCTCTGGATAGCCCGGACCCTACCCGGACCTTCGCCTGGAACCTCCGGCGCCCGGACCTTCCGGCCGTCCCCGGAACTTCCGTCCCTGCCTGTGCGCAGACACTCGGGCTGAAGCCCATGTACCCTTTCGCCCCTCACTTACCCCTTCGTGGACCTAGACTATATATACTCCTCCACCTCCTCCTTTCTAGGGTAGCGTTGTGATAGCTCATTTGAGAGATAGAGCTACGCTCATCCATATCGGATCTACTCCTTGAGAGAGACCGCGGCCCCTCTTCGGAGAAGATCCACCTTGGATTCAAGACCTCCTTGCGGAGAAGATCCCCTTGTGGGTTCAATACCTCCGCACGGAGAAGAACCGGCTACCTCTTGTATCATCCGTTGTTGACTTTGGATCTTGTATCTCCCTTTGTGATCATGGATCTAGCGCATGTGTGATCATTCTTGTTGGTTTGAGTGTTCTCTTGTCTTCCCCTCATTTCCCTCCTCGTGTTCTTCGCGTTCTTCGCGGGATCCGCTCCTTTCGTGAACGATCAGGCCACTAGGGTTCTACGCTACATGATCTTGGTATCATGAGCCACGTTGATCACGAATTCGGAGCCTCCCCTCTTTGTTTGCTAGCCTAATTTTGTTGATTTCGTCCTAAATTCGATAGTCCCCACCAAAAATAGCCCCAAATTTTTTTTTGATTTGTTGGTTTTGATGATGTTTTGTTGATTTTGATCCATGGATTCGTTGTGTCTCAAGTGGATCTAGCATTCCCCATCTTTTCCCCCATTTCTATACATGAAATCTTCCCAATTTTGACCCTGTAAATCAAGTTTTTCCGCCCACATTCTCAGTTCTGGAATTTAGGGTTCGTCCCGGAAGAAATTCCACGACCCCCGGAACTTCCGTACTCCCCCGGAACTTCCGTCCCAGCCCCGGAACTTCCGGGCTAAATAGAGAGTTTACCCAAAATTCCCCGGCTTTCCCGAGACTTTTTCCGCGACCCCCGGAACTTCCGGCCACCCCCCGGAACTTCGGGAGCCCGGAACTTCCGGCCCTAGGCCCGGAACTTCCGGCCTAACCAGAAACATTCCCCGAAATTTCAGCATCAGGCTCTTTCACCGTTTTGGTCACAACTCTTCGCTCCGAACTCCGATTTGAGTGTTCTTTCGCTCGTTTTCAAGCTATCGACGTGCCCGAGGACCTCAACTTGGTTTCATCACCTTTTGACACCATCAAATTTTGTGCATTTTGGCATCTTTGCCTAGGGTTTCCACCACATCATCCGCTACACCTCCGCAGACTTCCGCAACCTAACCAATTTTGTTCCCCGTCACATATGTGGTTGCTTGAGGAGTGATTTGAGTCTCCTAATGTGTCTAGGCTACCTAGGGATGGTTGCTTCTTCATCAAGCACCACCACCACCATAACTTCCGCATAGGCTTACCAACCATACACTTCTTCCACCCCAACTTAACCCAATTTTGTTTGTGTTGTGAGTTGTGTCTCCTAAGGTGTTTCGGCTACTTAGGGACCGTGCTTCCAACTCCGACTCACATAACCCAATAACCCTCCACTTCCGCATTGCCTACTCGCATAACCCATCATTGCATTGTCGCAATCCATTGAGCTTCCGCAACACCACCACCGCATCCCACTACCACCATTTTGACATTTCAGATTTTGAGTTCGCGGTTTTTCCGTTTCCTAAGGTGTTTCGGCTACTTAGGGACGAGTCTCCATCATCTTGGTATCTCCATCAAGATCACCGCCACTCATCATCGACAAGGACGGTAACCTCCATATCATCTTGGTATCATGGTATCCCTCCATTGTATATTCCCTTACCATTGCATTGATAACCCCTAGACCATTTTGCGTCACTTTCCTATCAAGACTAGTCATTTGAGTATTGCCGGCAACGTTACTTGTGCACATTAGTGGTCTACGCCTTCCATTGCATACATACCATACAATAGGTATCATCTTGTTATCATATCATCTCGTGTGCCTCAAGTTTGTTCCCGCATATACACAATAGCTATCTTGGTTTGTGCATTGTGCAAAAGTGGCCATACAAAAAAAGAATAAGCTTTTAAGAAAAGAAAAAGAGAGAGCAAGAAGCTTGTAAGCAAGTGCCATAGCATCATACCACATTGCATAAGATTGTCATATCCGATCATCTTGGATCATACCACCGGAACATCATATACATAGCATACTTGGGATAGAAGTCGTTGCATTTTTGTCTCCTATAGGTTGTGCACAAGTGTCGTATCCGCCTATTGAGCAATCGTGCTAGCGTCTCTCTAGAGTTGTGCAACAAGAGCATTTTCCTGGATTCCACATTTTGAGCTCATCCTTGGTTGCACGACCCCATTTATCTATCCAGTGTGTGTGTGATGAGGACATCAATACCATTGTTACATCCACATCCCCTACTGTTACATATACTGGACCAATTACTAGAGCTCGCGCACGCCAATTAAATTACAAGGTACTTTCGTTTCTTGGTAATGATTCTAATGTTCATGAGAATTTGATGCTGCCTAAATTGGATACATTTGTTTTGCTTACAAATGAAGGGCCTAGTTTGGAGAAGGATGAACATTGGAGCAAGAACATGCATGGAGTTGATGGCATGCGCAAGGGGATCAAGAACGGAGTTACAAGTGATGATTTCAGGACTTTGAAGCCACCATAAGGAGTGCATGAAGCCTTGGACGAAATATACAAGATGCCACTTCATAGTATTCGTCCATAGGCTATTCTAGGTGCTGCGTCACCTTATTAATGGGCCAGGCCCATGTAATTTCGAAATACTTAAGTATAGGCTATTTTTAGAGTCCGTATGTGTGGGGAAACAAGAGTTAGGGTTGGTTTCGGACCCCACCCTCAAGGGCCACGAAATTCCCCCCTTCTTCCTCCATATATACAGCCCTTAGGCGTCGTTTAACTCGTTTGTGTCCAACGACCAGACCAAGACGTCACAGAACCCCACCTTGATCAATAAAGCTTTCATCTTATATTCGCAATATCCAGATTGCAATCTCAGTTTCTTGCTTGTTCTTCGTTTGCTCGCAGGAAACAGGCCCTCGTGGTCAGGTTGATCGTGCTCCGGCGTGGTCAATAACCCCTCGGAAGTTGGTTTAGCGATTGCTAAGGCGCGACGTCTTGCACGTTCGTAGTCGGATCGTCAAGGTCGACTCCCACAGAAAACGATAGCCACCATCTCATCGAAACATCGGGACACCTTTGCCTCTATCAAGTGTTATTAGATTTTCAGGTTGCTCGGTGAGACTTTACAGTTTTTCGTAGTTTAGATCGAGTCTGTTCTTCATACCTACAGTCCATGAAAAAGCCACAAAAAAATTAGGGGTAGTTCATCATATCTGAACCAATCTGAGCCTTTGCATAATCTTTTTAGGGTTTTTGCTTTGTTGAATTTGCGGTTGCATCGTCGTGTCAAGTTGCTGGTCTTAGAGTCTAGTCTTTTAGAGTTTCGAGTTCTGGTCATAAGTTGTCACGCCGCCGCACCATCATCATCGCCGCCATCTACCACCATTGCTTATCCGCCACCGCTCTGAATCCGTATCCATATACCACCACCAATCCGTATCCATATACCACCACCAATCTATCCATTATACCACCACTTACCATATACCACCACGCTGCCATATTACCACAACCAATATATTCACCACCCAATCGAGTTCTTTCTCATATAGTTTGTTTTTGAGATCAATCTAAATCCGATTCGTTGTTCCCTGCCTGCGTAGGTCTCGGAAAAGAAAAAGAGGGTCTGGAGACCCCCGGGCAGTTTTTAGGCCAAAATTTCGGCGACCAAAAATATTTTTTCCCTATCCTATTTTTAGGCTTTTCTGAGTCTTTTGAGCCACGTGCCATCATAGTGATTTTTTGTCGCACTTTTTCGTCGTCGCTCCCCCTGATTTCCGAAAAAAAAAGTCGAAAAAAAATTTCGTGCCCATCCTATCAGTTTGACGAGGGAAGAGTTTTGAGACACTCTCCATTATAGTGATTTTTCGCAAAAAAAAGAGGAGCGCAAAAAAAGGAGCGCAAAAAAAATAGCGAATTTTTTTCAGAGTGTGCTTTTCCCTTTGTTTACGTGCAGCGCCATGATTTTGTTAGTGTTCTAGGCTCGCGTCTCTAGCACGGTCTAGCCTAGGACTAGCACAGTACCGTCGTTGAGCGTTTATTCAACTTTGCATCTCTGAATTAATTATTGCTGACCCTTTTTGCTACCATACTATAAGCCTTCCCAGCTCCACATACATCTACGTCGTGCGTTTGACTCTCCCTGGCAATCGCTCTATCCAAGCTTTTGAGAGTTTTTGACTACAACGGTTGCCGATCACCGCCTGCTGCTGGGTAAGAACTGGTAAGAATTTGAGATTTGCTTGACGGATTTGTGACACCCGCCACCACCACCACTTGTTAGTAGTCTGTAGGATCATATTCTTGTGTGTTTCTATTGCTGCTAACCATGCCAGGATCACAAGCCGACGAGACTGACTCGCAGAACTTGATGAACGAGGAGCTTCATAATAAGTTTCAGCAAATGATGAGTGGACAGGTGCAAGATGTGCTAAACAGATTTGAAGAGGCCACGGAGAGGACGTTTGAAACAAAGCTCGATAACAAGTTTGCTGAATTGCTTTCGCGTTTTCCACCACCACCACCGGCTGCTCCTGCTGCACCTCTGCAACAACAGCAACAACACCGACTACTCCACGTCGGGAAACAGCCCTCCGCCGGGCGAGCCGTGTCCCTCTTCAGCCGGGCCAAACTGCTGGTGCTGCTGTTGATACTTCTGTGGCTCCTACTGCTGATGTGGAGGAGGATGACTATGTGGGAGATTACGAGGATGAGGTTGATCAAAATCAGAACTACGTGCCACCACCAGCACAACCACCACCAGGTCATCCACATGCAAATAATGGCAATGGTAGGGCTCACCCTCAGGTACGAGATCATGACCATCTCCCTAAACTAAAATTGAATATTCCACCATTTGAGGGTAGATATGTTCATGATATATATCTTACTTGGGAGTTAGAAACTGAACAACGATTTACATGTTTACAATATCCCGAGGAGAGACGTGTTCCTGCTGCTGTTTGTGCATTCACTAGTTTTGCATGTGTTTGGTGGTCTGAGGATTGTAGATTACATCCTATTCCAGCTACTTGGGCTGCTTTGAAAACTGCTATGCATACTCGTTGGGTTCCACCATATTATCAACGTGAATTACTTCAAAAGCAGCTTCTTTAT
>NW_024113716.1:0-9940 GCF_003073215.2 Triticum urartu
CCGAGATCAACGACAAACAACAATGTGACCTCTTTGGGCCAGCAACGGAGGAAGAGATGGAGGCTGATTTGAAGAGGATAGATGCCATGGAAGAGGATCAAGAAGTCACTTCCCGCCTCCAAGCTGGATTCACAATGGGAGAACTGCAGAGCTCAGCTATTCCAAACTCGGTTATCCCTTCCAATGTTAGATTTCTTTCTTATGAGAATATGAAAAAGAGTGTCACTGGTTCTCCCGCAGCTATGCAGCACCCTTGGGTGCAGGGAGCTTTGGCTGTTACAGGAAAACTCCGAAAGGAAATAATGGACCTCAAGCAGCAAGTCAACAAGCTTGAGGAGGAGAATCGTATCTTGAGGGGCATCATCGCCAAGAACATCACATCACCATCCCCGAAAAGAGAGACATAATCACATGGGTATGGGCACTCCACTTGGCAACTGCCAAGCTTGGGGGAGTGCCCGTATATTGTTGGGGAACGTAGTAATTTCAAAAAAATTTCCTACGCACACGCAAGATCATGGTGATGCATAGCAACGAGAAGGGGAGAGTGTGATCTACGTACCCTTGTAGATCGACAACGGAAGCACTTAACTTGGTTGATGTAGTCGTACGTCTTCCACGGGCCCGACCGATCAAGCACCGAAACTACGGCACCTCCGAGTTCTAGCACACGTTCAGCTCGATGACGATCCCCGGACTCCGATCCAGCAAAGTGTCAGGGAAGAGTTCCGTCAGCACGACGGCGTGGTGACGATCTTGATGTACTACCGTCGCAGGGCTTCGCCTAAGCACCGCTACAATATTATCGAGGACTATGGTGGAAGGTGGCACCGCACACGGCTAAGAATATGATCACGTGGATCAACTTGTGTGTCTAGGGGTGCTCCCTGCCTCCGTATATAAAGGATCAAAGGGGGGGTGCGGCCGGCCAGGAGAGGGCGCGCCAGGAGGAGTCCTACTCCTCCGGGAGTAGGATCTCCCCCCCCTTTCCTTGGAAGTAGGAGAGGAGGGAGGGAAAGAGGAGAGAAGAGGGGGGCGCCGCCCCCTCTCCTTGTCCAATTCGGACTAGGGGGAGAGGGGGCGCGCGGCCTGCCCTGGCAGCCCCTCCTCTTCTCCACTTTAGGCCCATGAGGCCCATTAACCCCCCGGGGGGTTCCGGTAACCCCCCGGTACTCCGGTTTTATCCGAAACTTCCCCGGAACACTTCCGGTGTCCGAATATAGCCGTCCAATATATCAATCTTTATGTCTCGACCATTTCGAGACTCCTCGTTATGTCCGTGATCACATCCGGGACTCCGAACTAACTTCGGTACATCAAAACTCATAAACTCATAATATAACTGTCATCGAAACCTTAAGCGTGCGGGACCCTACGGTTCGAGAACAATGTAGACATGACTGAGACACGTCTCCGGTCAATAACCAATAGCGGGACCTGGATGCCCATATTGGCTCCTACATATTCTACGAAGATCTTTATCGGTCAGACCGCATAACAACATACGTCGTTCCCTTTGTCATCGGTATGTTACTTGCCCGAGATTCGATCGTCGGTATTCCAATACCTAGTTCAATCTCGTTGTCGGTAAGTCTCTTTACTCGTTCTGTAATACATCATCCTGCAACTAACTCTTTTAGTTGCAATGCTTGCAAGGCTTAAGTGATGTGCATTACCGAGAGGGCCCAGAGATACCTCTCCGACAACCGGACTGACAAAACCTAATCTCGGAATACGCCAACCCAACATGTACCTTTGGAGACACCTGTAGTACTCCTTTATAATCACCCAGTTACGTTGTGACGTTTCGAAGGACCCAAACAACAAGAGTGCTCAGGTTTATCCCGAACACCCCAGCACTCGTGGTATGGGGGCAGAAGCCGAGGACTAGCCATCTCTCAGATTGGATAAACAGCCAAACAGAAGGTAATATTTTAAATTCACACAAGCGTTGCATAGCGCATATGAAACAAGTTTTCATCTCACATGATAAAAAACGAGCAAGTCTCATTCAAATATTACATTTTGTGAACACTCATCCGCGATAAGACGGGCGCCCGGCAGAACACCCTCGTAGTACATCTCGGGGTGGTGGTGCTCCTTACCCTCCGGCGGCCCCTCCTTGATCAGCTTCACGGCGTCTAGCTTGACCCACTGCGTTTTTACACGGGCGAAGGCCCGGCGTGCACCTTCAATGCAGACGGATCGCTTGACGACCTCCAGCGTGGGCAGGCATCCACAAGCCGCCTCACCAGGCCGAAGAAGCTGTTCGGAAGGGCGTCGCCAGGCCACAACCGGACTATGAAGCCCTTCATGGCCTGATCGGCCGCCTTATGTAGCTCGGCCATCTGCTTCAGCTGGTCGCTCATTGGCACCGGATGTTCGGCCTCAGCATACTGAGACCAGAACAGCTTCTCCGTCGAGCTTCCGTCCTCGGCCTGGTAGAATAGTGCGGCATCGGACACACTGCGGGGCAAATCTGCGAATGCTCCTGAAGAGCTCCGGATTCGGGTAAGTAATCGGTAATTCACCGTTTTGCTTGCTTTGCATATAGAAAGCCTTACCCGCCGCTATCTTCTTCATCGCGTCGATCTCCTGAAGGGCCTTCTGGGCCTCGGCCTTGGCACTCTTCGCGCTCTCACGGGCCGCGGCAAGCTCAGACTCTCTCGTCTTCAAGTCAAGCTCCAACGCCTCGTGCTTTGTCACGAGAGCCTGGAGCTCTTGCTGCACCTCGCCCACCCGAGCCTCGTGCCTCTCTCGCTCGGTGCGCTCCTGGGCCGCCTTCTCTTCGGCCTGGGACAGCGCTTGCTTCAGGGTCGCCACCTCGGTCGTGGCCCCTGGCAAACATACAATGATCCTGTCATTTAGCAATCGCGTCCTTTTTCTCATCTATAGACGGGTATTACTTACCCTTGTTCTCCTCGAGCTGCCTCTTAGCAAGGCCGAGCTCTTTCTGGGACCCCTCGAGCGGCCTCTTGCAAGGCCGAGCTCTTTGGCCCTCAGGCCTGTTCAGTACGGCGACCTCCGCAGTTAGTGCGGCGGACGCCAGCAGCGAAGCCTGCATATGCATGACATACTTATATTAGACTCCTGCGATATTATTTGATCCTCTGTTCGGCTTTTCTTTGTGAACACCGAACAAAGCATCAGGGGCTACTGTCTATGCGGTAATATTTCTACTACATTTTAAAACACTTACCTCGAAGCCTGTTAGAAGGCTAGTACAGGCTTCAGTCAATCCGCTCTTGGCGGACTGAACCTTCTGGATCACCGCACTCATGATAGTGCGGTGCTCCTCCTCGATGGAAGCGCTGCGAAGCGCTTCCAACATAGTGTCCGGCGCCTCTAGATGGACAGAGGTCACCGGCACAGGCGTCTCACCCTCCTTAGAAGGGGACCGCCTGCCCGAGCTCGGATCCGTTGGAGGGTCCGGCGCGGTGTTCGGCTGAGGGCCGAACTCGGAGCTCTCGGGGACCCCGTCCCCTCGGCTCCCGGAGTCCGGAAGGTCGCCTTGAGGCGCCTCCGGGACTGTCCCCCTCGATCCGGTGCCTCTTGAGACAGCACCTCGGCGTCGTCGGCTGGATGAGGGGAGGTGGCGGTCGGGACTGGATCGCTATCCATGTCCGACGACACCCAGGGAGCCGTCCGAGGATACCTCGATATTGGCTCGGGGCGGCCTGCACAATTGAGTTCGGCGTTAGGGAAAGCAATGCGACAAAGGAATCCTATGGGTTACTTTGGTATCCGAATACTTACGATCTCCCCTGGGGCTTGCCCCTGGGCAACCACTCGTCTTCACTTTCGTCGGCGGCGGTAGGAGCTGTCCGGAGGAGCGTCCTTCCCTTCTTGGACCCTCTCGGCCTCCCCAGTTGGGGCGGCCTTCCTTTTCTTGTCTCCCCCAGTCGGTGGGGGAGCCTCTTCTCTCTTCCTCCTTTCGGGGGAAGAGTGCGCCGCAGAGTCATCGGACGGTGAGTCCGACGACGCCTGGCGTCGGGAACTCTTTCGGGTTCCCTTGGCCTTCTTGGTCTTCTCCGGCACCTTATAAGGGGCCGGAGTCAGCATCTTCGCCAGAAGAGCGTCTGCGGGGCCTTCGGGCAAAGGAGCCGGACAGTCGATCTGTCCGGCCATCTTCTGCCAGTCCTGTCAAAGGTACGGGAGTTTAGATCCCGCATAGAGTCAATCTATATAAAAAACTAAGTATCCTGTGAAAGGTAAAGCAAGCTTACCGCACATGGTCGTGCTTCGCGCTGAATCTCATGATCCTCAGTAAAGTCGTGTATTCACTCATTATAGTGCGTCGTGGTGGAAAGAACCGCATTCACCCTTTCTGCACACAACGGCAGCACTCACAACACAGCGATCTTGCATTGAGTCGTGTCGAAGAGCCTGTTCAGAGTTCGGATTGCTGCGCCGGGAATTAACTTCCCTCAAACGGTAAAACTCCAGTTGTTGGCGATGGGACATGGGTATAGTTGTATTATGCTTGTATCCGGGAGTGACTGCGAACGAGCATAACCTGGACTATGTTGACAAGCTTGAGCTTCTTATCCACCATGTTCTGAATACATGACTGGAGTCCGGTCAGCTCTTTTGAATTACCCCAGGACAGGCCCTTCTCTTTCCAGGAGGTGAGCCGCATGGGGATGCCAGATCGGAACTCGGGGGCCGCTACCCATGGGTCGCGCGGCTCGGTGATATAGAACCACCCCGATTGCCACCCCTTTATGGTGTCCACGAAGGAGCCCTCGAGCCATGTGATGTTGGGCATCTTGCCCACCATGGCGCCTCCGCACTCCGCCTGGCGGCCGCTCACTACCTTCGGCTTGACATTGAAGGTCTTCAGCCATAAGCCGAAGTGGGGCTTGATGCGGAGGAAGGCCTCGCACACGACGATAAACGCCGAGATGTTGAGGATGAAGTTTGGGGCTAGATCATGGAAATCCAGGCCGTAATAAAACATGAGCCCCCGGACGAAGGGATGGAGAGGGAATCCTAGTCCGCGGAGGAAATGGGTGAGGAATACCACCCTCTCATGGGGCTCGGGGGTGGGGATGAGCTGTCCCTCATCTGGGAGCCGGTGCGCGATGTCGTCGGTGCAGGTATCCGGCTCTCCTCAGTTTCTTGATGTCTCCCTCCGTGACGGAGGAGACCATCCACTTGCCTCCCGCTCCGGACATGGTTGGAGAAGGTTGAGATGGAAGTGAGGACTTGGGCGCTAGAGCTCGAGTATGCGGGAGCGGATGAGCAGAGGAGGAAGAAGGCGTGGATAGAAAGGTGAATCCTTATCCCTTTATATGGGCGGACAAAATTAAACGTCCCCACTTGCCTAGTAAAACTCGCTTATCCCCCAAGCGCCGCAATTGATGGCGCGGTTGGGTTACCCACGCCCGTATTGATGAGAATCCCGTAATAAGGGGACACGATCTCTGCTTTGACAAGACGTGTCGAAAAACTGCCTCGCGTTATGTGCGGGGCTGGTTAAAAGAAATGGTTCGAATAATCACCGGGCCATGACATAACGTCATGCTGTCAAACAAGCCAGCAAATTAGATCTGCGAAAACATATTATTCTCTCTACGGTGAATGTGGAACTTATTTTGCAGGGTCGGACACTATCCTCTGATTCAAATTCTTCTGTGTGTATTCAGAAGGAACACTGTGCAATGCCACAGGCAATACCAGATTCTTTGTTTAGCGGCGGTCATGATGCCAAAACAAGCGAACAAATTAAGATCTGCGAGATGGGTGGAATTGGAACTTATTTTGCAGGGTCGGACACTATCCTCGTTATTCAAATTCTTCTGTGATGTATTCGGAGAAGAGGAACCCGCCTTGCAATGCCGAAGACAACTGCGCGCCGACTCATCGTCATTGAAGCCTGGTTCAGGGGCTACTTGAGGGAGTCCTGGATTAGGGGGTCTCTACAGCCGGACTATCTCCATTGGACCGGACTGTTAGACTATGAAGATACAAGATTGAAGACTTCGTCTCGTGTCCGGATGGGACTCTACTTGGCGTGGAAGGCAAGCTAGGCAATACGTATATGGATATCTCCTCCTTTGTAACCGACCTTGTGTAACCCTAACCCTCTCTGGGTGTCTATATAAACCGGAGGGTTTAGTCCGTAGGACAACAATCACAACATACAATCATACCGTAGGCTAGCTTCTAGGGTTTAGCCTCTCTGATCTCGTGGTAGATCTACTCTTGTACACCCATATCTTCAATATTAATCAAGCAGGACGTAGGGTTTTACCTCCATCAAGAGGGCCCGAACCTGGGTAAAACTTCGTGTCCCTCTGCCTCCTGTTACCATCCGGCCTAGACGCACAGTTCGGGACCCCCTACCCGAGATCCGCCGGTGACACCGACAAGAACTCATCACATACAACCTTTCCTCACGGAAACCGTCAAGGAAACTTTGTTTTGACATCCATCTGCCATATTTCGTAAATGAAAATGCAGCAACTGCTAACATAGTTCTAACAGACTTTAGCATCGCTATGATTGAGAGAGTCTCATCATAGTAACTCCTTGAACTTGTCAGAAACTTCTTTGAGACAAGTCGAGCTTCACAAATGGTGACATTACCATCATCGTCTGTCTTCTTCTTAAAGATCCATTTATTCTCAATGGCTTGCTGTTCATCGGGCAAGTCCACCAAAGTCCATACTTTGTTCTTATACATGGATCCTATCTCGGATTTCATGGCTTCCAGCCATTTGTTGGAATCCGGGCCCACCTTCGCTTCTTCATAGCTCATAGGTTCATCGTTGTCCAACAACATGACCTTTAAGACAAGGTTACCACTGAGAAGTTGTACACACCCTTGTCGACCTACGAGGTTCGATAGTAAATTTGATCTGAACTTCATGATCATCATCATTAGCTTTCTCTAACTGACGTAGTTGCCATAGAAACATCTTTCCTGTGCTGCGCTACTCTCTGGTTGAAGTGAAGGTTCAACAACCTCATCAAGTTCTATCTTCCTCCCACTCAATTCTTTCGAGAGAAACTCTTTCTCGGGAAAGGACATGTTCTTAGCGACAAACACTTTGCCCTCAGATCTGAGATAGAAGGTATACCCAATTGTCTTGTTTGGGTATTCTATGAAGATACAATTTTTCCGCTTTGGGTTCGAGCTTTTCTGACCGAAGCCTATCGACATAAGCATCATAGCCCCAAACCTTAATGAACAACAACTTTGGTTTCTTGCCAAACCATAGTTCATACGGTGTCGTCTCCACGGACTTAGATGGTGCCCTATTTAAAGTGAATGTAATTTTCTTTAATGCATAATCCCCAAAAACAGCGGTAGATTGGTAAGAGACATCATACACCATATCCAATAAGGTTCGATTACGACGTTCGGACACACCATCATGCTATGGTGTTCCAGGCGGCGTCAACTGTGAAACGATTCCACCTTGTCTTTAGTGGTTGCCAAACTCATAACTCAGATACTTTCCCTTTGATCAGATCGAAGGAACTTGATCTTCTTGTTATGATGATTCTCAACTTCACTCTGAAATTGCTTGAACTTTTCAAACATTTCAGACTTATGCTTCATTAAGTAAATATACCCATATCTATTCAATTCACCGGTGAAGGTGAGAAAATAACGATATCCACCGCGCGCGTCAACACTCATCGGACCGCACACATCAGCATGTATGATTTCCAACAAGTCACTTGCCCGTTCCATTGTTCCAAAGAACGGGGTTTTAGTCATCTTGCCAAAGAGGCATGGTTCGCATGTGTCAAGTGATTCAAAATCAAGTGACTTCAAAAGTCCATTAGCATGGAGGTTCTTTCATGCGCTTTACACCAATATGACCTAAGCGGCTGATACGTCCATTTTGCAACATGCTTTTATATCAATTATTGCATTATGGGCTGTTATTACACATTATGTCACAATACTTATGCCTATTCTCTCTTATTTTACAAGGTTTACATAAAGAGGGAGAATGCCGGCAGCTGGGATTCTGGGCTGGAAAAGGAGCAAATATTAGAGACCTATTCTGCACAGCTCCAAAAGTCCTGAAACTTCACGGAAGTTATTTCAGAATATATAAAAAATACTGAGCGCAAGAAGTACCAGAGGGGGGCCACTCACCAGCCACGAGGGTGGGGGCGCGCCCTACCCCCCTGGGCGCGCCCCCTGCCTCGTGGGCCCCCTGGTGGCCCTCCGATGACCCATCTTCTGCTATATGGAGTCTTCGTTGAGGAAAAAAATCATAAGCAAGCTTTCGGGACGAGACTCCGCCGCCACGAGGCGGAACCTTGGCGGAACCAATCTAGGGCTCTTGGCGGAGCTGTTCTGCCGGGGAAACTTCCCTCCGGGAGGGGGAAATCATCACCATCGTCATCACCAACGCTCCTCTCATCGGGAGGGGGCAATCTCCATCAACATCTTCACCAGCACCATCTCCTCTCAAACCCTAGTTCATCTCTTGTATCCAATTCTTGTCTCCAGTCGGGATTGGTACCTGTAGGTTGCTAGTAGTGTTATATTACTCCTTGTAGTTGATGCTAGTTGGTTTATTTGGTGGAAGATCATATGTTTAGATCCTATATGCATATTAATACCCCTCTGATTATGAACATGAATATGCTTTGTGAGTAGTTACTTTGTTCCTGAGGACATGGGAGAAGTCTTGCTATTAGTAGTCATGTGAATTTGGTATTCGTTCGATATTTTGATGAGATGTATGTTGTCATCCCTCTAGTGGTGTCATGTGAACGTCGACTACATGACACTTCACCATTGTTTAGGCCTAGAGGGAGGCATTGGGAAGTAATAAGTAGATGATGGGTTGCTAGAGTGACAGAAGCTTAAACCCTAGTTTATGCGTTGCTTCGTAAGGGGCTGATTTGGATCCATATGTTTCATGCTATGGTTAGGTTTACCTTAATACTTCTGTTGTAGTTGTGGATGCTTGCAATAGGGGTTAATCATAAGTGGGATGCTTGTCCAAGTATAGGGGATCGCCAACAGTTTTCGAGGGTAGAGTATTCAACCCAAATTTATTGATTCGACACAAGGGGAGCCAAAGAATATTCTCAAGTATTAGCAGCTGAGTTGTCAATTCAACCACACCTGGAAACTTAATATCTGCAGCAAAGTGTTTTAGAAAAGTAATATGATAGTAGTGATAACGGTAGCAAAAGGTAACAGTAGTAAAAAATATTTTTGGTATTTTGTAGTGATGATAGCAATAGCAACGGGAAAGTAAATAAGCGAAGAACAATATATGGAAAGCTCGTAGGCAATGGATCAGTGATGGAGAATTATGCCGGATGCGGTTCATCATGTAACAGTCATAACCTAGGGTGACACAGAACTAGCTCCAGTTCATTGATATAATGTAGGCATGTATTCCGAATAGTCATACGTGCTTATGGAAAAGAACTTGCATGACATCTTTTGTCCTACCCTCCCGTGGCAGCGGGGTCCTTACGGAAACTAAGGGATATTAAGGCCTCCTTTTAATAGAGAACCGGAACAAAGCATTAAGCACATAGTGAATACATGAAACTCCTCAAACTACGGTCATCACCGGTAAGTATCCCGATTATTGTCACTTCGGGGTTAACGGATCATAACACATAATAGGTGACTATAGACTTGCAAGATAGGATCAAGAACACTCATATATTGATGAAAACATAATAGGTTCAGATCTGAAATCATGGCACTCGGGCCCTAGTGACAAGCATTAAGCATAGCAAAGTCATAGCAACATCAATCTCAGAACATAGTGGATACTAGGGATCAAACCCTAACAAAACTAACTCGATTACATGATAGATCCCATCCAACCCATCACCGTCCAGCAAGCCTACGATGGAATTACTCACGCACGGCGGTGAGCATCATGAAATTGGTGATGGAGGATGGTTGATGATGACGATGGCAATCTCCAACTCTATTTTT
>NW_024113717.1:0-20685 GCF_003073215.2 Triticum urartu
ATCACAACATGCCCTGCAAAAACAAGTTAGACGTCCTCTACTTTGTTGTTGCAAGTTTTACGTGGCTGCTACGGGCTTAAGCAAGAACCAATCTCACCTACGCATCAAAACCACAACGATAGTTTGTCAAATAGACTCCGTTTTAACCTTCGCAAGGACCGGGTGTAGCCACACTTGGTTCAACTAAAGTTGGAGAGACAGTCGCCCGCAAGCCCATCTTGTGTGCAAAGCACGTCGAGGGAACCGGTCTCGCGTAAGCGTACGCGTAAGGTTGAGTCCGGGTCATCTCGTCCAACAATACCGCGCGAACCAAAGTATGACATGCTGGTAGCTAGTATGACTTATATCGCCCACAACTCACTTGTGTTCTATCTCGTGCATATAACATCAAACATAAATAACCTAGGCTCTGAATACCACTGTTGGGTTTCGTAGTAATTTCAAAAAATTTCCTACGCACACGCCAAGATCATGTGATTGCATAGCAACGAGAGGGAGAGTGTTTCTACGTACCCAACGCAGACCGACTGCGGAAGCGTGAAACGCACGTAGAGGAAAGTAGTCATACGTCTTCCACGAATCCAACCGATCAAGCACCGAAACTACGGCACCTCCGAGTTCGAGCACACGTTCAGCTCGATGACGATCCCCGGACTCCGATCCAGCAAAGTGTCGGGGAACAGTTCCGTCAGCACGACGGCGTGGTGATGATCTTGATGTACTACAGCAGCAGGGCTTCGCCTAAGCTCCGCTACAGTATTATCGAGGTATATGGTGGCAGGGGGCACCGCACACGGCTAAGGAATAGATCACGTGGATCAACTTGTGTGTCTAGAGGTGTCCCCTACCTCCGTATATAAAGGAGTAGAGGGGGGAGGCTGGCCGGCCAAGGAGGGAGGCGCAGGAGAGTCCTACTCCCTCTGGGAGTAGGATTCCCCCTCCAATCCTAGTCCAACTAGGATTCCTCGGAGGGGAAAAGAGGAGGAGGGGGCCGGCCACCTCTCCTAGTCCTAATAGGACTAGGGGAAGGGGGAGGCGCGCAGCCCATCTAGGGCAGCCCCTTCTCTATTCCACTAAGGCCCACTATGGCCCATATAGCTCCAGAGGGGTTCCGGTAACCCTCCCGGTACTCCGGTAAAATCCCGATTTCACCCGGAATAGTTCCGATGTCCAAACATAGGCTTCCAATATATCAATCTTTACGTCTCGACCATTTCGAGACTCCTCGTCATGCCCGTGATCACATCCGGGACTCCGAACAACCTTCGGTACATCAAAATGCATAAACTCATAATATAACTGTCATCGTAACCTTAAGCGTGCGGACCCTACGGGTTCGAGAACAATGTAGACATGACCGAGACACGTCTCCGGTCAATAACCAATAGCGGGACCTGGATGCCCATATTGGCTCCTACATATTCTACGAAGATCTTTATCGGTCAGACCGCATAACAACATACGTTGTTCCCTTTGTCATCGGTATGTTACTTGCCCGAGATTCGATCGTCGGTATCCAATACCTAGTTCAATCTCGTTACTGGCAAGTCTCTTTACTCGTTCCGTAATACATCATCTCATAACTAACTCATTAGTTGTAATGCTTGCAAGGCTTATGTGATGTGCATTACCGAGAGGGCCCAGAGATACCTCTCCGACAATCGGAGTGACAAATCCTAATCTCGAAATACGCTAACCCAACATCTACCTTTGGAGACACCTGTAATGCTCCTTTATAATCACCCAGTTACGTTGTGACGTTTGGTAGCACCCAAAGTGTTCCTCCGGCAAACGGGAGTTGCATAATCTCATAGTCATAGGAACATGTATAAGTCATGAAGAAAGCAATAGCAACATACTAAACGATCGGGTGCTAAGCTAATGGAATGGGTCATGTCAATCAGATCATTCAACTAATGATGTGACCTCGTTAATCAAATAACAACTCATTGTTCATGGTTAGGAAACATAACCATCTTTGATTAACGAGCTAGTCAAGTAGAGGCATACTAGTGACACTTTGTTTGTCTATGTATTCACACATGTATTATGTTTCCGGTTAATACAATTCTAGCATGAATAATAAACATTTATCATGATTAAGAAATAAATAATACTTCATTATTGCCTCTAGGGCATATTTCCTTCACCACGCCCATGGACGCATGCATGCAACTGCATCCTTTTTACCCTGGAAAATAATGTTTTCTCCCCCTGACTGCTGGGACCCACCAGCTATATCTTCGCACGCAAGGAAGTGTGTCCATATTACGGGCAAAAAAATGATTCGCCCCCCTGACTGCTGGGACCCACCAGCTACATCTTCGCACGCAAGGAAGTGCCTGATAGTCGGCACCCACCCGGTCGACGCGTACGTAGCGTTGTCATTCTGGTTGCAAGCGTGTATGTACATACTGGTCGATCGATCTGTATGCATGCTGCAGTGATGAACCGTGGCCGTGTAAGGAAGGGCACGTGTCGTAGTAGAGAAACGCACGTAGCATGTACACGTACGTACAGCGGCCAGGGTGCAAGAAAGTAAATACGTCCACGTACGTACATACGGGCGGGGTCTCGAACGCCTACTCGCGCATACGTATGGCCAGAGCTCGTGTACATGGTTGTGGCCGGGTTGGAACGGAGAAACTGCGTCATCGTCGTGTTCATGGGGAGGCAACAGAATGCGTCGTATTCATCGGGAGGCAGAGGAACGCGCGCTGTTCACCGGGAGCCAACCGGCTTGGACGGAATAGTTGATGGAAACGAGGCCTAGCGTACCGGAGAAGGGAGGAAATGACCTTGTGTTCAACCAGCCACGGTGGAAATGGGATCCTGTTCATCGGGAGGGGTCTGGCGTACCGCAAAACGGAGGAAACGGACCTCCTACGGTGGAAACGGGGCCCTGTTGATCGGAAGGGGTGTGGCGTACTGCAAAACGGAGGAAACAGACATGTGTTGGAGCGCTACCGTCGAAACGTGTTCATCGGGAGGGGTGTGGTGTACCGCAAAACGAGACTCCACGAGATACTGTTCATCTCCACCGTTGACCTCCTCCATCCTCCACGGGATCCTATTCATCCACCGCCGACCTCCTCTAGCCTCCACCTGCGACTGTTCATCCACAGGCTCTTGTTCATCCAGCCTCCACCGGCTACTGTTCAACCAGCCCTCTCCACGGGGTCCTATTCAACCACCCCTCCACGGGCTACTCTTCATCCAGTCCTCCACGGGGTCGTCCTGTTCATCCAGCCCTCCATTGGGTCCTGTTCATCCACCCCTCCACGTGTTCCTGTTCATCCACCGGCTCGATCGATCAGGGTACTATTCATCCAGCGTTAATGGCCTCTACTACCATGGGGTCCTGTTCATCCAACCTCCCACCGGGAACTGTTCATCCAAACCCCCTCAACAACGCTCACTATTCATCAAGGGAAGGAGGCAGCAGTCTTCGATCGGCTTCCGTTAGCAGCAATAGCAAAGGAATCACTCGGGTTCAGTTAATAGCAAGGGATCGATCAATCGCTCGGGTTTGATACGTCCATTTTGCATCATGCTTTTATATCGATATTTATTGCATCATGGACTGTTATTTCACTTTATGTCACAATACTTATGGCTATTCTCTCTTATTTTACAAGGTTTACATAAGGAGGGAGAATGCCGGCAGCTGGAATTCTGGGCTGGAAAAGGAGCAAATATTAGAGACCTATTCTGCGCAACTCCAAAAGTCCTGAAACTCCACGGAACATCTTAAAATAATAAAGAAAAATCCTCGCCAAAGATGAAGGCCAGGGGGCCCACACCCTGCTCACGAGGGTGGGGGCGCCCCCCTAGGGCGCGCCCCTACCTCGTGGGCCCCTGGTGGCTCTCCGACGTCCATCTTCTCCTATATGAAGTCTTTCGATGAGAAAAAAAAAAGAAGGAACTTTTCGGGACGAGACTCCGCCGCCACGAGGGGAACCTTGGCGGAACCAATCTAGAGCTCCGGCAGAGCTGTTCTGCCGGGGATACTTCCCTCCGGGAGGGGGAAATCATCACCATCGTCATCACCAACGCTCCTCTCATCGGGAGAGGGCAATCTCCATCAACATCTTCACCAGCACCATCTCATCTCCAAACCCTAGTTCATCTCTTGTATCCAATTCTTGTCTCAAAGTCCGGGATTGGTGCTAGTAGGTTGCTAGTAGTGTTGATTACTCCTTGTAGTTGATGCTAGTTGGTTTATTTGGTGGAAGATCATATGTTCAGATCCTATATGCATATTATTACCCCTCTAATTATGAACATGAATATGCTTTGTGAGTAATTACGTTCGTTCCTGAGGACAAGGGAGAAGTCTTGCTATGAGTAGTCATGTGAATTTGGTATTCGTTTGATATTTTGATAAGATGTATGTTGTCTAGCCTCTAGTGGTGTTATGTGAACGTCGACTACATAACACTTCACCATTATTTGGGCCTAGAGGAAGGCATTGGGAAGTAATAAGTAGATGATGGGTTGCTAGAGTGACAGAAGCTTAAACCCTAGTTTATGCGTTGCTTCGTAAGGGGCTGATTTGGATCCACATGTTTCATGCTATGGTTAGGTTTACCTTAATACTTTTGTTGTAGTTGCGGATGCTTGCAATAGAGGTTAATCATAAGTGGGATGCTTGTTCAAGTAAGAACAGCACCCAAGCACCGGTCCACCCACATATCAAATTATCAAAGTATCGAACGCGAATCATATGAACGTGATGAAAACTAGCTTGACGATATTCCCATGTGTCCTCGGGAGCGCTTTTCCTATTATAAGAGTTTGTTCCGGCTTGTCCTTTGCTACAAAAAGGATTGGGCCACCTTGCTGCACTTTATTTACTTTTGTTACTTGTTGCTCGTTACAATTTATCTTATCACAAAACTATCTGTTACCACTTATTTCAGTACTTGCAGAGAATACCTTGCTGAAAACCGCTTATCATTTCCTTCTGCTCCTCGTTGGGTTCGACACTCTTACTTATCGAAAGGACTACGATAGATCCCCTATACTTGTGGGTCATCAAGACTCTTTTCTGGCGCCGTTGCCGGGGAGTGTAGCGCCTTTGGTAGGTGGAATTTGGTAAGGAAAAATTTATATAGTGTGCTGAAATTTACTGTCACTTGTTACTATGGAAAGTAATTCTCTGAGGGGCTTGTTCGGGGTATCTTCACCCCGTCCAGTAGAGCAAAGAGTTGCTCCTCAACCTACTGAACCTATTGAAAATGAAACTCCTTTTGAATTTCCTTCGGGTATGATGGAAAAACTGCTAGCTAACCCTTTTACAGGAGATGGAACAAAGCATCCTGATGAGCACTTAATATATGTGGATGAAGTTTGTGGATTATTTAAGCTTGCAGGTATACCCGATGATGTTGCTAAGAAGAAGGTCTTCCCTTTTTCTTTGAAGGGAGACGCATTGATAGGTATAGGCTAATGTGATGATATGAGATCATGGGACTATAAAAGATTGAAGTTGGAATTTCATCAAAAGTATTACCCTATGCATCTTGTTCATCGTGATCGCAATTATATATATAATTTCTGCCTCGCGAAGGAGAAAGCATCGCTCAAGCTTGGGGGAGGCTTAAATCAATGTTATATTCATGCCCCAATCATGAGCTCCTGAGAGAAATAATTATGCAAAGTTTTTATGCTCGGCTTTCTGATAAACAATCGCACCATGCTCGATACTTCTTGTGCTGGCTCTTTTATGATGAAGACTATTGAATTCAAATGGAATTTATTGGATAGAATTAAACGCAACTCTGAAGATTGGGACCTCGACGAAGGTAAGGAGTCAGGTATGACACCTAAGTTTGATTGTGTTAAATCTTTTATGGATACCGATATTTTTCCGTAAAGTTTAGCACTAAATATGGACTTGACTCTGAGATAGTAGCTTCTTTCTGTGAATCTTTTGCTACTTATGTTGATCTCCCTAAGGAGAAGTGGTTTAAATATCATCCTCCCATAGAAGTAAAAGTAGCTGCACCTATTAAAGTTGAAGAAAAGACTGTCACTTATAATGATCCTATTGTTCCTACTTCTTATGTTGAGAAACCACCTTTCCCTGTTAGAATAAAGGATCATGCTAAAGCTTCAACTGTTGTTCGTAAAAGCAATATTAGAACTTATACACCTCCTGAGCAAGTTAAAGTAGAACCTAATATTGCTATTGTTAAAGATCTCTTGTCTGATAATATTGATGGGCATGTTATTCAGTTCGAAGGTGAAACTGCTAGAATTGCTAAACCTTGTGCTAAAGATAAACATAGACCTGTGGTAGGCGTGCCTGTTATTTCTGTTAAAATAGGAGATCATTGTTATCATGGCTTATGTGATATGGGTGCAAGTGCTAGTGTTATACCGCATACTTTATACGAAGAAATTAAGAATGAAATTGCACCTGCTGAGTTAGAAGGTATTGATGTCACAATTAAACTTGCCAATAGAGATACTATTTCACCAATTGGAATTGTTAGAGATGTTGAAGTCTTGTGTGGGAAAACTAAATATCCTGCTGATTTTCTTGTTCTTACTTCTCCACAAGATAGCTTTTGTCCCATTATATTTGGTAGACCCTTCTTGAACACTGTTAATGCTAGGATAGATTGCGAAAAGAATGTTGTTACTATTGGCTTGGATGATATGGTTCATGAGTTTAATTTCTCTAAATTTAGTAAACAACATCGTGAGGAAGAATTTCCTAGTAAGGATGAAATTATTGGTCTTGCTTCTATTGCCGTACCTCCTAGTGATCCTTTAGAACACTATTTGCTAGACCATGAAAATGATATGTTCATGAATGAAAGAAGGGAAATAGATGAAGTATTCTTTAAACAGGAACCTATTCTGCAACACAATTTGCCTGTTGAAATTTTAGGGGATCCTCCTCCACCCAAGGGTGATCCCGTGTTTGAGCTTAAACCTTTGCCTGATAATCTTAAATATGTTTATCTTGATGAAAAGAAGATATATCCTGTTATTATTAGTGCTAACCTTTCAGAGCATGAAGAAGAAAGATTATTGAAAACTCTGAAGAAGCATCGTGCTGCTATTGGATATACTCTTGATGATCTTAAGGGCATTAGTCCCACTCTATGTCAACATAAAATAAATTTGGAAGCAGATGCCAAACCAGTTCGTGATCCTCAACGACGTCTGAATCCTAAAATGAAAGAAGTGGTAAGAAAAGAAATACTAAAGCTTCTGGAGGCAGGTATAATCTTGCTGATAGTGAGTGGGTAAGTCCTGTCCATTGTGTCCCTAAGAAGGGAGGTATTACTGTTGTTCCTAATGATAAAGATGAATTGATTCCACAAAGAATTATCACAGGTTATAGGATGGTAATTGATTTCCGCAAATTAAATAAAGCTACTAAGAAAGATCATTACCCCTTACCTTTTATTGATCAAATGCTAGAAAGATTATGCAAACATACACACTATTGCTTTCTAGATGGTTATTCTGGTTTCTCTCAAATACCTGTGTCGGCTAGAGATCAATCAAAGACTACTTTTACATGCCCTTTTGGTACTTTTGCTTATAGACGTATGCCTTTTGGTTTATGTAATGCACCTGCTACCTTTCAAAGATGCATGATGGCTATATTCTCTGACTTTTGTGAAAAGATTTGTGAGGTTTTCATGGACGATTTTTCCGTCTATGGTTCCTCTTTTGATGATTGCTTGAGCAATCTTGATCGAGTTTTGCAGAGATGTGAAGAAACTAATCTTGTCTTGAATTGGGAAAAGTGCCACTTTATGGTTAATGAAGGTATTGTCTTGGGGCATAAAGTTTCTGAAAGAGGTATTGAAGTTGATAAAGCCAAGTTGATGCTATTGAAAAGATGCCATGTCCCAAGGACATCAAAGGTATAAGAAGTTTCCTTGGTCACGCCGGATTTTACAGGAGGTTCATTAAGGACTTCTCAAAAATTTCTCGGCCTCTGACTAATTTATTGCAAAAAGATATACCATTTGTCTTTGATGATGATTGTGTAGAAGCATTTGAAATACTTAAGAAAGCATTAGTCTCTGCACCTGTTGTTCAGCCACCTGATTGGAATTTACCCTTTGAAATTATGTGTGATGCTAGTGATTATGCTGTAGGTGCTGTTCTAGGGCAAAGAGTTGATAAGAAATTAAATGTTATTCATTATGCTAGTAAGACTCTAGACAATGCTCAAAGAAATTATGCTACTACTGAAAAAGAGCTTTTAGCAGTTGTATTTGCTTGTGATAAGTTCAGATCTTATATTGTTGATTCTAAAGTAACTATTCACACTGATCATGCTGCTATTAAATATCTTATGGAAAAGAAAGATGCTAAACCTAGACTTATTAGATGGGTTCTCTTGCTACAAGAATTTGATTTGAATATTGTTGATAGAAAGGGAGCTGAGAACCCCGTTGCAGACAACTTGTCTAGGTTAGAAAATATTCTTGATGACCCACTACCTATTAATGATGACTTTCCTGATGAACAATTAAATGTTATAAGTACTTCTCGTAGTACTCCATGGTATGCTGATTATGCTAATTATATTGTTGCTAAGTTTATACCACCTAGCTTCACATACCAGCAAAAGAAAAAGTTTTTCTATGATTTAAGACATTACTTTTGGGATGACCCACATCTTTATAAAGAAGGAGTAGATGGTGTTATTAGACGTTGTGTACCTGAGCATGAACAGGAACAGATACTACGCAAGTGTCATTCCGAGGCTTATGGAGGACACCACGCTGGAGATAGAACTGCACATAAGGTATTGCAATCTGGTTTTTATTGGCCTACTCTCTTCAAGGATGCCCGTAAGTTTGTCTTGTCTTGTGATGAATGTCAAAGAATTGGTAATATTAGTAGACGTCAAGAAATGCCTATGAATTATTCTCTTGTTATTGAACCGTTTGATGTTTGGGGCTTTGATTATATGGGACCTTTTCCTGCCTCTAATGGATACACACATATTTTAGTTGCTGTTGATTACGTTACTAAGTGGGTAGAAGCTATTCCAACTAGTAGTGCTGATCATAACACTTCTATTAAAATGCTTAAGGAAGTTATTTTCCCGAGGTTTGGAGTCCCTAGATATTTAATGACTGATGGTGGTTCACAACTTTATCCATGGTGCCTTCTGTAAAATGCTTGCTAAATATGATGTTAATCATAGAATTGCATCTCCTTATCACCCACAGTCTAGTGGTCAAGTAGAGTTGAGCAATAGAGAGCTCAAATTAATTTTGCAAAAGACTGTTAATAGGTCTAGAAAGAATTGGTCTAAGAAACTTGATGATGCATTATGGGCTTATAGAACTGCATACAAAAATCCTATGGGTATGTCTCCATATAAAATGGTTTATGGAAAAGCATGTCACTTACCTCTCGAACTAGAACATAAGGCGTATTGGGCTATTAAAGAGCTTAACTATGATTTCAAACTTGCCGGTGAGAAGAGGTTATTTGATATTAGCTCACTTGATGAATGGAGAACCCAAGCTTATGAAAATGCCAAGTTGTTTAAAGAAAAAGTTAAAAGATGGCATGACAAAAGGATACAAAAGCATGAGATTAATGTAGGTGATTATGTATTGCTATACAACTCTCGTTTAAGATTTTTTGCAGGAAAACTTCTCTCTAAATGGGAAGGCCCCTACGTTATCGAGGAGGTCTATCGTTCCGGTGCCATAAAAATCAACAACTTCGACGGCACAAATCCGAAGGTGGTAAACGGTCAAAGAATCAAACATTATATCTCAGGTAATCCCATAAATGTTGAAACCAATATTATTGAAACCGTAACCGTGGAGGAATACATAAGGGACACTTTTCGGAATGTTTCAGACTCCGAAAAGGAATAGGTATGTGGTACGGTAAGTAAACCGACTCCAAAACAATTTTTAAGGCAATATTTCTCCGTTTTGGAATATTTATAAAAATAGAAAAATAAGTAGCAGTCCGGGAAGGATACAAGGGCCCCATGAGGGTGGTGGGCGCGCCCTACCCCCCTGGGCGCGCCCCCTACCTCATGAGCACCTCGTGTGCCTTCCGGACTCCGTTTTCTTGCACATTACGTATTTTGGTAGGTAAAAATTCATTATATATTCTCCCGAAGGTTTTTACTCCCGTATCATGCAAATTTCTTCTGTTTTTGCTTTCGAGCTGTGGCTGCTGCAGATTAGAGCAAGATGTCTTCTCAAGAGTCAATCGGGGAGAGCCGGGTATCTAATTCGGGACCGGAACCAAGGGCAAACAGCGACGCTCACCACTTTGGGCCAGGAACAGAGGAAGAGATGGAGGCTGATTTGATGAGAGTAGATGCCATGGAGGATCAAGAAGTCACCTCTCGCCTCCGAGCTGGGTTCATGATGGGGGAACTATAGAGCTCAGCTATTCCAAACTCGGTTATCCCTTCTATTGTTAGATTTCTTTCTTATGAAAATATGAAGAGGAGTGTCACTTGTTCTCCCGCAGCTATGCAACACCCTTGGGTGCAAGGAGCTTTAGCTGTCACAAGAAAGCTGCGTAAGGAAATAATGGACCTCAAACAGCAAGTCAATAAGCTCGAGGAGGAGAACCGCATCCTGAGGGGAATCATCGCCAAGAATATTACACCGACAACAAAGAAGGAGACATAATCACATGGGTATGGGCACTCCCCTTGGCAACTGCCAAGCTTGGGGGAGGTGCCCCGGTATCGTATCACAATCACAACCCTTATCTTTACCGGGTTTTTTCTTAGTTCGATTCTATTAGTAGTATTTTGATCTAGTAGAATAAAGTTTATGGCATGATCTAGTTTTGAGTTTGCTTTATGATCTCTCTATGTAATCGAGTCCGTGAGTTATATATAATAAAGATTAGTGTTGAGCCAAGGGCTTGATTATTTTTGGCCATGATCTTGGGTGAATAAAAGAAAGAAGAAAAGAATAAAAAGAAACAAAAAGTTCATATTGATCTTATTGAGAGTAATGACTTCACATAGAAAGAGTATGATGATTAAAAGTTGTTGGGAGTTGGCAGACATAGCTTTGGTCATTGTTGCAATTAATAGGAAGTAATAAGGAAAGAGAGGTTTTCACATATAGATATATTTTCATTGACATCTTTTATGATTGGGAGCACTCATTAAAATATGACATGCTAAAGAGTTGATGTTGGACAAGGAAGACAACGTAATGAGTTATGTCTTTCTTATATCTGAGATAAAGTATGTTGTCATGGTTCCTCTAACTTGTTGAGCTTGCCTTTCCCCCTCATGCTAGCCAAATTCTCAGCACCAAGTAGAAATACTACTTAAGCTTCCAAATACCCTTAAACCAGTTTGCCATGAGAGTCCACCATATCTACCTATGGATTGAGTAAGATCCTTCAAGTAAGTTGTCATCGGTGCAAAGCAATAAAAATTGCTCTAAATTTGTATGATTGATTGGTGTGGGAGAAATAAGCTTTATACGATCTTGTGATGTGGAAGTAATAAAAGTGACGGACTGCATAATAAAGGTTCATATCACAAGGGGCAATATAAAGTGACGTTCTTTCGCATTGAGATTTTATGCATCCAACCATAAAAGCGCATGGCAACCTCTGCTTCCCTCTGCGAAGGGCCTATCTTTTATTATTATCCTCTACCTTATGCAAGAGTCACGGTGATCTTCACCTTTTCTTTTTCATTTTATCCTTTGGCAAGCTCAGCATGTTGGAAAGAACATGATATATATATATAATTGGATGTAGGGGAGCATGAACCATTATTGTTGACATTACCCTTGAGGTAAAAGGTTGTGGGGCAAAATTATAAGCCCCTATCTTTCTCTGTGTCCGATTAAAACTCCGTAACCACAAGTATTGTATGAGTGTTAGCAATTATGGAGGACTAAATGATAGTTGAGTATGTGGACTTGCTTTTTAGCTCTGACATAGACTCTTTCCGATGTTATGATAAATTGCAATTGCTTCAATGACTGAGATTATAGTTTGTCGGAGCCCAATAAGGTTTATGATTTATACTTTTGCATTGTGAATAGATCATCACTTAAACATAAGTAATCATATGACAAAAGTTATATATGTTGCTGTTATGAGAATAATCATGATGCCTTCATGTCCGTATTTTATTTTTATCGATGCCTCTACCTCTAAACATGAGGACATACTTATTGTTATCGGCTTTTCACTTGAGGACAAGTGAGGTCTAAGCTTGGGGGAGTTGATACGTCCATTTTGCATCATGCTTTTATATCGATATTTATTGCATTATGGACTGTTATTTCACTTTATGTCACAATACTTATGGCTATTCTCTCTTATTTTACAAGGTTTACATAAAGAGGGAGAATGCCGGCAGCTGGAATTCTGGGCTAGAAAAGGAGAAAATATTAGAGACCTATTCTGCGCAACTCCAAAAGTCCTGAAACTCCACGGAACGTCTTAAAATAAATAAAGAAAAATCCTCGCAAAAGATGAAGGCCAGGGGGCCCACACCCTTCTCACGAGGGTGGAGGCGCACCCCCCTACCTCGTGGGCCCCCTGGTGGCTCTCCGACGCCCATCTTCTCCTATATGAAATCTTTCGATGAGAAAAAAATAAGAAGGAACCTTTCGGGACGAGACTCCGCCGCCACGAGGCAGAACCTTGGCGGATCCAATCTAGAGCTCCGGCAGAGCTGTTCTGCCGGGGATACTTCCCTCCTGGAGGGGAGAAATCATCACCATCATCATCACCAACGCTCCTCTCATCGGGAGAGGGCAATCTCCATCAACATCTTCACCAGCACCATCTCATCTCCAAACCCTAGTTCATATCTTGTATCCAATTCTTGTCTCAAAGTCCGGGATTGGTGCTAGTAGGTTGCTAGTAGTGTTGATTACTCCTTGTAGTTAATGCTAGTTGGTTTATTTGGTGGAAGATCAAATGTTCAGATCCTATATGCATATTATTACCCCTCTGATTATGAACATGAATATGCTTTGTGAGTAATTACGTTTGTTCCTGAGGACAAGGGAGAAGTCTTGCTATTAGTAGTCATGTGAATTTTGTATTCGTTTGATATTTTGATAAGATGTATGTTGTCTAGCCTCTAGTGGTGTTATGTTAACGTCGACTACATAACACTTCACCATTATTTGGGCCTAGAGGAAGGTATTGGGAAGTAATAAGTAGATGATGGGTTGCTAGAGTGACAGAAGCTTAAACCCTAGTTTATGCGTTGCTTCGTAAGGGCTGATTTGGATCCACATGTTTCATGCTATGGTTAGGTTTACCTTAATACTTTTGTTGTAGTTGCGGATGCTTGCAATAGAGGTTAATCATAAGTGGGATGCTTGTTAAAGTAAGAACAACATCCAAGCACCGGTCCACCCACATATCAAATTATCAAAGTATCAAACGCGAATTATATGAACGTGATGAAAACTAGCTTGACGATATTCCCATGTGTCCTCGGGAGCACTTTTCCTATTATAAGAGTTTGTTCCGGCTTGTCCTTTGCTACAAAAAGGATTGGGCCACCTTGCTGCACTTTATTTACTTTTGTTACTTGTTGCTCGTTACAATTTATCCTATCACAAAACTATCTGTTACCACTTATTTCAGTACTTGCAGAGAATACCTTGCTGAAAACCGCTTATCATTTCCTTCTGCTCCTCGTTGGGTTCGACACTCTTACTTATCGAAAGGACTACAATAGATCCCCTATACTTGTGGGTCATCAGCCTCTCTTATGGGGAAATGTAGTCTAGTGCCTCCTTGAGCCATAGTAGTCCGCTACAGCCCGGTTCACCGGAGTCCTGCTAGCCCAGCACTACTGCTCAGGACACTTGACTGGCCGGCATGTGTTTCACTTTGTTCCTATGTCTATCCCTTCGGGGAAATGTCACGCGGTGACATCCGGAGTCTTGCCTAGCCTGCTACAGCCCGGGTTCCCCGGAGTCCTGTTAGCCCAGTGCTACAGCCCGGATTCACACGTTGTTGACCGACATGCTCGATGTGATTCATGTATGCCTGTCCCCATAGGTTTGCGCCGCTTTGGGTTCATGACTAGCCATGTCAGCCCGGGTTCTCTATCATATGGATGCTAGCGACACTATCATATACGTGAGCCAAAAGGCGCAAACGGTCCCAGGCCGTGGTATGGTGACACCCGTGGGGATACCGTGCGTGAGGCCGCAAAGTGATATGAGGTGTTACCGGCTAGATCGATGTGACTTGGAATCGGGGTCCTGACATGTATAGATTCAAAGCAGACAATAAGAGATTGTGCGAAGGAAAATATTCAGCTAGCATATCCTAATAAGACAAGTTCAGTCGGAAGTCAACTTACCTGAACATTGGCTCGAAGAGCCGCGCTGGCGTCGTAAGCAGCCTGACTATTATCGTGCACCATCTTCATCCGCTCCATCATTACACCAGCCTGACGGATAGCCTCCACGGCAGCGTCCGAATGGCTTTCCGGAACATGATAGGTGGTGAAGAAGGGGACAGAAAGTCCAGCCGCAGCAGCTTGGAGCTCCGAGGCATGAGGTTGGATGGCTGAAGAAAACACTGGTATAGTCCACGGTGTGGGGCGCTCACTCGACACTGGGACAGCAAAGGTTATAGAGGCTCTACTTGCATCTTCGGGCTGTTGGACTATTGGTTATGTCGTCGGTTCCGACTGAGGTATCTTGCCAGCTGCTGCTTTCTTGCTCTTCCTGGGCCTTAGTGGCACGTCCTCATCATCATTCGGAAGCTCGACGACATTGGGAGGGGCTGCAAAGGAATCAGTCGACCCCGGATGAGTCACCAGAATTTAATCGACCATACAATCAAGAAAAAGATCACGAGGATTGTACCCGGGTTGGAGGTGACTGCATCTTCCATGTCCTCATCTTCATACTGGCGAGTGGAAGTCCCAGAGGTAGCGGCACTACAAATTTTAGAGTTCAGTTGGTCATGTCTGACGAAATGAGTCGACTCAAATCCAGATTCATACTAAAACAAGAATTCAAGTCCAACTAATACCCGGAAGTAATGGGGATGGCCACTTTGATCTTTGGCAAGGTCTTTGGCGGTTTGGACGGCGTAGCTTTCGATTGCTTCGACGCCTTTTCAGTCGGTGCTGGAGAAGACGTTCGAGGGTGCTTCGATGATTGCCCAGTTTGCGCGGCCGCCTTGCCGCGGGCACTTGCTGGATCGTGAGAAAGCTTGGATCGTTTTTCCCTATGAGGAGGAGAGTTGACCTCTTCTTCATCACTCGGGTCGTCGTTGTCCTCGTCCTCCTCGTCGTTAGAGCGCCACTCGCCGCTTTCACCTGGGATTGTCTTTGTTGCCAGTGATACTCTTCAGCCACCCTTCCAATGTAGCATCATCGACCTCCTCTGGATGGATCCGAGTGGTGTCGTTGATGCCCGAATACATCCACATCAGATGGTCATGGGCTTGAAGTGGTTGGATGCGTCGCCTGAGGAAAACCTCCAACAGATCCATACCGGTTACCCCATCACGGGCAAGTTGAACTACTCGCTCTACCAGCATTTTCACTTGTGCCTTCTCCTCTGGGATCACTTTCAAAGCATAGGGCTTCCCCACTCGGTCCATGGAAAAGGGGGGAAGTCCAGTCAACTGACCTGGAGTTGCTGGTCCTTGCAGTAGAACCAGGTCGACTCCACCCTCGAACCGACTCAGGAAGGATCATGGCTGGGAAAGTACTTTTACTCCTCATCTGAATCCCAAGACTCCCGTACATCTAAATCACTTGCGTCCTCTCGTCACTCGGGTTGGCCTTCTTGACCGACTGAGAGTGAATATGTGCTTGAAGAGCCCCAGTGTGGCCTACAGCCGAGGAAGCTCTCGCACATAGACACAAAGCAGCAAGGTACACGATGGTGTTCGGAGTAAAGTGGTGGAGTTGCACCCCAAAGAAGTTCAAGAAACCTCGAAAGAAAGGGTGGGGAGGCAAGGAAAACCCGCGGTCGACGTGAGTAGCGAGGAGGACGTGCTCACCCTCCTGTGGCTGCGGCTCGGTCTCGTTCCCCGGGAGTCGCGCCGATTCGTGGGGGATCAATCCTCCCTCGACAAGGTCGTCAATGTCATCCTGGCGGATCGTCGAGCGAATCCAGTCGCCTGGGACCCAGCCCGGCGCCAAGCCGACCCTCAAAGAAGATCCACCCCGGCCGGACTTCTTCCCCTTCGCCTTCGCCGTCGCCTTCTTCGCACGCTCCAACGCCACCTTCTTCTCCTTCCCCATGGCAGCGGATTGAGTTTGAACGGAGCGACGACGCCGAGAGCGGAGGCAGATGCGGGGGAGTAAACAGAGGAGGAAGGGGAAGAATGGGAACGCACTGTGCGAAAACCCCTGTCCGACGCCTTATATGAGGTCATTTCTGAGTGGCTGACTCGTGGGCCCAGGCGATCCGATCAAATCCCGCAACAGTCGCGCACGTGATACGTGGCGAAAAAGGTGGCGCGGTGATCGAGGCGGCCTGCCTAATCAGTCCCGATTACTGCGGCCTCCTCCGCCTGGCGCACTTCCCAAAATTCAAATCCCTTGAAATCCGCAGACAGCAGAACAACCCGTCAGACGGAAGATTTTTCCCATATCAACACTCGAAGCTTAACAATGAAACTTCACTCGACAAAACCAAGAATCGATCAAGGCGACTGAACAAGAAGTTGAAGTCATCGTGAATGTTCATTCGACCTCTGGACAAGACATTTCCGAAGCGCAAAAGCTGAATCGGAGAGGTTATCAACTCCTTCTCCACTCGAACCCTGAACCATTCGGGGGCTAATGATGAAGATATGTACCTAGGGTAGGGTCATAGGCCTGACCTAGACACCCTCCCCTAGGACGTCACCCTAAAACCAGAAGCATTCGAAGAGGAGTCATCATCCACTCGACCATGAGGACTTCCACTCGGAAGACTTGAAGTCACTCGACCGCGGAGACTGTCACTCGACCACCAGAAGGTCTAAGGTCGCTCCGAACTACAACGGTCGGACATCACCTCATAGCTTTAATGGTCATTATGTCTCTTTATTTACTAGCGTTACCAGTAACGTCTCCCCTTTAATGTACCTTAAACCCTTTGTAACGTGGGCCGGCTGGGGTCCTGGCGCACTCTATATAAGCCACCCCCCTCCACACGCACAAGGGTTCGCATCTTGTAAACACACACACACACTATAATCCAGTCGACCGCCTCAGGGCACCGAGACGTAGGGCTGTTACTTCCTCCGAGAAGGGCCTGAACTCGTAAAACTCGTGTGTACAACTACTCCATAGCTAGGATCTTGCCTCCTCATACCTACCCCCCATTCTACTGTCGGTCTTAGATCCACGATAGGACCTACACCGCCACTTTACCAGAAGAGGAGCGATGGATGATTCGATTTCAAGTTCCAGGAAGGATGTTCACGCCAGTCACTAAACCCATAGAGTTTTCCTTTGATGCACCCACCTGGAGTCTAGGCAAGAGTATGGCAGCCGACATCGCTATAGGATGCATTGGCGAAGTTTACCACAAGGAGCTGAAGGACACTATCTACCAGATATGTGGACGCTGAGATGAGCAATGGGAGATGATCAACACCAGGAAGGACAGGTCCATTGCAGCATTCATCCAGGAATTAAATCACCAGATTCGTCGCAGGAGAACCAGATGTGCGCAAGCATGATAGATTTGAAGAAGGCGATGACAGGATCACGGAGCTAGAAGAGGAGCTTAAGTCTACACGCGATGGCTATGAGGAGGAAATGATGATACTTGTGGAGAGGAATGACGACATGACCAGGAAGCTAGGAGTTTTTATGGGAGACCCCGCGCCAGGAGGAGAAGGCGACGAACCCAAGGAGATTCGTTCTGAAGATTACATCATCATAGACGACACCGACTCTGACCCGGATAGTTGTGATGATGACTATGAAGATGAAGCTGGAGCAGATATTATGGAGTCTTCCGCCGATCAAAATTTCTAGTAGACCACCATACTATTAGTAGTACCCCCTGTGTATATTAGTAGTCCAAGCACTATAATGATAGTTAGACCGATTGTATGCCCTTGCTTGATTGATTGAGTGATATGATATGTTTGTGTTTGTCTCATGTGCATATGGGTAGTGTTTTCTCATTAGACCTCATTCTATTCTAATCTCTTCCCTCTAAACCCCATCAGATGCCTCCGAGACGTGACCCCGGTTTTGCTTTCCCACCGGAGCTCACTCAGTTGATCCAGCAGCAGAATGCCTTGATGAAGTTGTTAGTTCAGAACCAAGGCAACAACAACAACAACAATAACAATAACAACCCATCGCCACCACCACCAGTTGACAACTTAGCCTGTTTTCTGAGGCTGCAGCCGCCGGTGTTTTCCAGTAGCACCGAGCCAATAGTTGCTGATGATTGGCTGCGTATGATTGGAAGGGAGTTGACCACCGCAGGTTGCACAGATGCTGAGAAGGTGTGTTTTGCCGCACACCAATTGGATGGACCAACAGCCGCACGGTGGGAGAATTACACAGCCACTTTTCCTATAGCCAATGTCACGTGGGACCAGTTTCAGCAAGCATTCCGCACAGCCCACGTATCCACTGGAGCTATGAGCATGAAGAAGCGTGAGTTTCGCAACTTACGCCAAGGTAACCGTACTATAGGCCAGTACGTGGAGGACTTTAGTAAGTTATCCCGCTATGCTCCAGATGATGTGGCCACGGATGCTGCGAAGTAGGAGAAGTTTATGGAAGGGCTGAATGATGAGATGAGTATGCAGTTAATGGTGGAAACATTTAACAACTACCAGGAGTTGGTAGATAAAACTCTCATGATCGAAGGGAAGCAGCAGCAGATAGAGAGCTGCAAGAGGAAATATGGACAAGGGAAGTACAATTCAGGAGCTCAGCAGAAGCCTCGCTTTACCCCGAACTCGGGAGGGCTTACCCATTACCTTGGAGGCCACACTCACAATGGAGGAAGTACCCATAATCATACTGGCCCAAGGAATGGGAATGGGAATGGAGCAAGGAGCAATCAGAACTGTTCCAATCCATCCACACCCGCTAAGAGGGACCTAAGTAGTGTTACTTGTTTCAAGTGCGGGAAGACTGGATACTATGCCACGGAGTGCCCTGAAGCGAAGAACGGAAATGGTAATGGGAGCTCTGGGAATAAGCCCAATCCATTTAACAAAGGACAAGTGAACCACGTGAACGTGGAGGAGGTTGAAGAGCAACCAAATGCAGTTATCGGTAAGTTTTTAGTTAAGACATTTACTGCAATCGTTCTTTTTGATACTGGTGCATCGCATACATACATATCAAGGGGATTTGTGGATAAGTATAAGTTGCCCACTAGAGTTCTTAAGACACCTATGGTAGTAACCTCACCCAGAGCAGAGTATATGGCAAGCAATGGATGTATTCAGGTGCCATTAACCATAGGTAGTCATGTTTTCCCCTCTGACTTGATAATTCTAGAGTCGCAAGGATTGGATGTGATACTAGGAATGGATTGGCTGTCGATGTGTGGAGGAAACATCGATTGCGCTAGTAAGTCAATTCTGCTTACTACCCCAAAGGGGAAAAGGATCAAGTATGTATCCAGGCATGCGCCAAGGAGAACCCAAGTACATTCTCTGACGGGAGTTGTTCAGGAGGAAGTGCATGTTGTGAAGGATTACCCAGACGTATTTCTAGAGGAGTTACCAAGCATGCCGCCAGATCAACACATCGAGTTTTTGATAGAGCTATTGCCAGGCACCGGGCATATATCAAAGAGAACATACCGGATGCCCGTGAATGATCTGGAGGAGATTAAGAAACACATTAAGGAGTTATTGGAGAAAGGTTACATCTGACGGAGTTCATCACCATGGGGAGCCCTAGTGCTATTGGTTGAGAAGAATGATAAATCTCTAAGAATGGTTGTTGATTATTGGGCGTTGAATGAAGTGAAAATCAAGAACAAGTACCCACTGCAAATGATCAATGATCTGTTTGACCAGCTGCAAGGAGCTAAAGTGTTTTCGAAGATCGAGCTGTGATTAGGTTACCACCAGCTGAAGATTCGAGAAAAGGATATACCTAAGACAGCTTTTACCACAAGGTATGGGCTTTATGAGTATACGGTTATGTCATTTGGATTGACTAACGCCCCTGCCTATTTCATGAGTATGATGAATAAGGTGTTCATGGAGTTCTTGGATAAGTTTGTCATGGTGTTCATTGATGATATTTTAGTATATTCAAATAATGAAGAGGAACACAAAGAGCATTTGCGCTTAGTTCTCGAGAAGCTCAGGGAGCATCAGTTGTATGCCAAGTTCAGCAAATGTGAGTTTTGGTTGAAGGAAGTTGGATTTCTTGGACATGTTATATCGGGAGAAGGTATAGTAGTAGACCCCACCAAAGTTCAGTCAGTCACCGAGTGGTTGGCACCCACCTCAGTTGGAGAGATCCACAGTTTTCTTGGACTCGCGGGATACTATCGGAGATTCATTGAAAATTTCTCTAAGATTACAAATCCTATGACGACGTTGTTGAAGAAGGACACCAAGTTCCATTGGAATGAGGAATGTGAAGCAAGTTTCCAGGAGTTGAAGAAACGTTTGACTACAGTCCTAGTGCTGATCCTACCAGATATACGCAAGGATTTTCAAGTGTATTGTGACGCCTCGCGAGCAGCGACACTATAA